>NW_017671422.1:63127-69504 GCF_001879085.1 Nicotiana attenuata | reverse complement strand
GGAATTCAGAATTTTCGTATGAAGTAGTAGAAGAATATTTATAAGATCATCTTTCCTTATTTATGAAAAAGATCACTTTTCTACAAAAAGTACTCAATAAATTTTCTTTAAAAAAATCTATAAGTTTATTATTATTAAAATGGGGAGGCCTAAATATTGGGGGCCTAAAACAATTTGCCTTAACTGCTTCACCATAGAGCAAGTAAGATTTTTCGTCACGAATTTAAATGTACCCCTATAGACATATAAAACTTATTAAGTTTAATTCATACAAGATTTGGATTGAATCTTAATTTTATTTGGCTCAAATAATAAATTTCGATTTTACAAATTAAATTAGTCCATTTTGTTACTTTCAAGCCCAAGGTCCATTTCATCTTAAGGCCCAGACTCATGCCATGTATCAGGTGACATGGCATATCCAGTCAAACTCAAAGCCAACAAGATGACGCCACGTGTGAAATGATGTTGGCAATCCCAATCTAAAACAGTGGCCAATCAAGAGTTACTAAGTGTCTAAAATGACATGTCTGGGCCAATCACAAACAAGCTTATCATCACATATCTTATGTGATAAGTTTGATGACTCAGATGACCCAATCAGTATCAAGAAAGAGAGTTCACATGTAGATAGATTGTTCATCCTCTACCATTATAAATAGAGGGGTTACATAACTCTTCGAGGACATTCAGAGTTGGAGAAGAGCTTCCGCAATTGGTGAAGGCATCCACAAATAGAAAGATCAATCATCAAGTGCATAGTTTTGCAACAAAGGAATGGTCAACGGAATTCTTCCCAGAGATCAACCCAAAATAACGAAGTACTTCTCGACGTTCTTGGTGACTAAATACATCACAAGGAGGTATGCATATTCCTATATTCAAGAAAAACGCTTCTCAAGCCCTTGAATTATAGAGAATTTCAGAGAAGAGAATCAAGGGATACATAAAATTATATTCACAAATATTTATCAATAAAATCTCTTTTCTTCATATTTTTTTGCTGCAGTTTATTTTTCATACTACAAAAATTTGCTGTGAAAAAATTTTCACGCCCAGCGGGACAAGTTCTACCCTCCGTCTCTTCCTCTTGCAAGTAGAAAATTACAAACTTCAAATGTACTGCCATAATGGCCTTTCGGAAGTGTGATGATGTTCCATGCAAGGATGCTACCCCTGCCGCATCCATTGAGCTCAGTCGTGTTGTTCCAATCACTCAAAGCAAGTTCAAGGCTAGTGGCTTGGATGGATCCAAATACTTTGTCTCCTTGGAGATAGCAACGAAGAGCAGATATCACATGGCGTCCGCAACCGCAATCTCTGGGGGCAACACTCCATTCTCGCTATTTGACGAACTTTCTCAAACAACCTCCAACCTTGGTGGATTTGAGGATTTGGTGCATTCTCCAGTTTCAACAAAAGTCAACGCCTTAATGACAGACACAACAAACTTGGACGAAACGTTTACTATGATGGAACAGATTATAAAAGTCTTAAAGAAAAGATCTTCAAATCGTTCATCTCATGAAATAATTTGAGGCCTATGCACCAGGAGAGTTGAGCCATATCCCTCCTCTTTCAACTGTTTTCACCTCGCAGAAAATGGCTGTTGAGGAATCGCTTTCCAAGTTCAACATTCAAAAGGAAAAGCAATCTACTTCAGTTGCGACGTTATCTTCCAAACAATTGCAGGACATGATAACAAATTTCATTAGAGCTCAATATGGTGGACCATCACAAAGTTCGTTGTACTACTATAAACCTTATACGAAGCAGAATTATTGTCTAACTATGTCAACCATTTATCAACCACCAAAGCTGCATCAATTTGATGGTAAAGGAAACCCAGCGTACATATTTCCCACTTTGTCAAGACTTCTAGTAATGCTGGAACGCATGGTGACCTTTTGATAAAAACAGTTTGTTCGTTCACTGAAAGGGAATGCATTTGATTGTATATTGACTTGGAGTCCGAATCTATTGATAGCTGGGAGGAACTTGAGAAGGAATTTCTTAACCATTTTTATAGTACCCGAAGAACTGTATGCGTGATAAAGTTGACAGGAACCAACCAAAGCAAGGACGAGGCCGTGGTAGGTTACATCAATCGTTGCAGAGCATTAAGTATGCACTAGGGCCTTTTATACATCCTACAAGGGATCAAACCGCAAACTTTTGAAGAACTTGCAAAGCGAGCGCACAACATGGAGTTAAGCATCGCAAGTCATGGAAAAGCATCTCCATTTGCTGATCAAAAAGAGTTCAAGAAAAGTGTTGCACCAAAGAACAAAACCAAAGAATCTATGACGGTGAAAGCAACTTCTGTGAAAGCCACGACCAAGCTAAAGGCGAAGGAGGAGAAGACCCCGAATCAATATCCGAAAGAGGAGAAATGTCTCCCAACCTTGAAGGAATTAGAGGCGAAGTTTTATCCATTCCCAAATTCAGACATACCCACAATCCTTGACAAATTGCTGGCCAAGAAAGTCATCAATCTCCCTGAATAAAAATGGCCTGAGGAAATTGGTAAAGTTGGAGATCCAAAATACTGCAATTTTCATCGCGTCATTTGCCACCCTACAGAGAAATGCTTCGGCGAGAAAATAATGTCTCTTGTAAGTGAAGGAAAAATAATTATAAACATGGATGAAACAGTGGAAGCAAACCATGCAAGTGTCGCGCCCAAGGAAAATAAGCATTCAAGGTTGCAGAACATGTCAAGCACTGCCTTCTTACAAATTGGAATTTTTTTAGCCTGTTGAAGTTGACCTTCCAAGGAAAAATCTTGAAGGTTTACTAGAGCTCGAATATCACTCCAAAGACAACGACGACGAGGGTTGAACTCTAGTCACTCCCAAGAAGTGAAAATATCAGGCAGTTTTGAGGCTACAAATTCCTAAACCAAGAGAGATGATGAGGAATGTGGATGGGCTACAACCACCACGAAATGTCAAATATTATACTAGCAAGAAGATTAATGGTGCCTTATCACAAAAGTTTTGAAATCCCATTACCTTGCGTGAATTCTTTCTTGAAAAATTCCTTTATGAAAGTCACGTTATTCTACCCAAAACACAAGAACATCATGATAACGAAAAAGTTATCACATGTTGTGCAATACTTTCCTTCACAGATGATGACTTGCTGCTGGGGTCTAAGCCACATAACAGACCTTCGTTTGTTATAGGGGCCATTCGGGAACAACACCTCAATCGCATACTTGTTGATGATGGATCGGTTGTCAACATCATGCCAAAGATGGTGCTAAAAAAGCTTGGGATCTTTATCGATAAGCTATCCAAAAGTAACCTAACAACCCAAGGTTTCAACCAAGGAGGACAACAACCATATATATGATCTGGGTGGTTTTATCCATTGGTGAGATGAAGTCAAACACCCTGATTCACATCATATATGCTAAAACATTATACAACTTGCTGCTTGGACGTCCCTAGATTCGTGAGAATGGAGTGGTATCATCTACTTTTCATCAATTTCTGAAGTACATAAGGGATGGAGAAATAGTCAAAATTGATGCAGACATTTATCCTTTCGCTAAGATAGAGTCATACTTTGCAGATACAAAATTCTACCTGGATTCTTGTGAACGGAGTGTGGAGAAACCATCATCACTAGACGAAGTCGATATCAATTCAAAAGAAGAAAATGAGGCTCAATGAACTACCACAAGCTATCTAAGAAGACAACTGAAGAAGTATCTGTTAAGCTATCATCATTCGAACGTGACATACAAACAAATACTGATAAAGAGCATCCAATTTTCCGCTATTTTTCGCATGAGCATCAAAAGAAAGGGCAAGCTCTATTAGAGTAATGTACTCCAAAGAAGCAAATGAGCCATAAAGCTATATAAGATTTATAGGAGCATATGACTGTCCCAGTTACACACATTCCATCCATGACTTGTGAGTCTACTAAAGGCAATTCCCAAGCTGATAAAATAAATGGGATTTTTGATCCTAAGGCCTCTGGTTAAAAAGTCTGGTTACGACTTCTCCAACCCATCAAGATTAGGAGAAATTAAAGATGAAGTCATTGGTGAAAAGATACACGGGCTTACTGATTCTAAACGAGGTTGAGAAAGCAAGGGCACTACGTCACCACTGCTAAGTTTGGGTTAGGATTTAGTTTGGTAGAGCCTCTTCTAATTTCATCTAAGAGAGTCAAAGAGATAGCTTCATAATAACACACCTCGGTAGAGGAGACAAATGAAGTTAAAGACAAGAAAATAAAACAACGGGCATCAATGTTTGATCGCATTGGAGGCTCAACACCTCGTGTCTCAGTGTTTGAAAGGCTAGGTCACAAAAGTGAATGTGTATCTTCCAAACATCTAAAGGGAGTGGATGCTATCTCAAAGACCTCTGTCTTTTGTCTCCTGGAACTATAAGAAAGTCACCATCTAGAAATATGTTGTCAAAACATGAGGCGCAAGGTCACTGCGAATTTGTTGCTAACAAGAAAATTTGTAGTGCTTTCCCATCACGTATGAAGAGGAAGTCCATTTTGTCAATATTTACAGATGGTCCGCTGAAGGTGAAAAGGAGTACCATCGTTTACACTTGTGAGCCTCATAGAGAAAAAAAAGAGAAAGAAGCCATGCCTACCATCAAGAAAGTCAAAGAGAAAAGTTAGAATTTATGGAAACTTCCCATAACATAATAGTAGAAGATAGCCCATACCTTGACATTGACGGTGGAGTCCAAGAGGCTCCCCCTCAACTAGAAGATGGCCGGCAATAAACTGTAGATGATCTTAAAGAACTCAATTTAGGCACTCTGGAAGATCCACGCCCAACCTTCGTTAATACGCTTTTTATGCCTTAATAGGAGGAAGAATACTTCAAGTTATTGACTGAGTACAAAGATATCTTCGCTTGGTCATATAAAGAAATGCATGGCTTAGTCCTAAGGTAGCCGTTAATTAATTCAGAATCAAGAGTGGAGCACGCCAAGTGAAGCAGTCACAATGCATGTTTTGACCTAAGTTAGTACCACAAATTGAAGCCGATGTCCACAAGCTCATCAAGGCGGGATTTATTCGAGAGGTGAAATACCCATCATGGATCTCGAATATTATCTCTCAAGAAGAAGAATAGTCAAATACATGTTTGGGTTGACGTTCGGGACCTAAACAAGGCATGTTCGGAAGATGACTTTCCGCTACCAATTATTGAACTCATGGTTGATGCTACAACAGGGCATGAAGCTATGTCGTTCATGGATGGATCCTCCAGATATAATCAAATCAGAGTATATCGTTTTTCGAACTCCAAAAGGGATATACTGCTACAAAGTGATGTGCTTCGGCCTGACGAATGCTGATACCACCTACGAGTGCGCAATGCAAAATATCTTTGACGACATGCTTCATAGGAGCGTTGAATGCTACGTCAATGACTTAGTGGTGAAGACAAAACATAGGCGCAACCACCTTGAAGACCTTCGAATTATTTACAAAAGGTTAAGAAAACGACCTGAAGATGAATCCACTTAAATGTGTATTTGGAGTTACCTCGGGAAAGTTTCTTGGCTTCATTGTGAGTCATCATGGAACTGATGTTGATCCCGCAAAGAATGACGCCATCCAAAAATGCCTGAGCCATTGAACTTGAGGGAGCTTTGCAATCTCCAAGGAAACTTAGCATTCATCCGTAGGTTCATCTCTAATCTAATCTGGTTGGACGGTGTCAACCCTTCAATCATGTATTGATGAAGGATGTCCCTTTCACTGGGATCAATCCTGTCAAATGGCTTTTGAAAACATCAAAAGGTACTTGCTGAATCCGCTTGTGCTAGGGGCGCCAATGCTAGGGAAGTATTCGATATTCTACATCGCGGCACAAGAACGTTCACTTTGTAAGTACGCAATTTTTGACCCGCACGATTTTATTATAAAATTAGTAGTTGAAAATATTTACTCGAGTTATTATAGAATTTTAATCCATTTTTATTACCAATTTATTAGTTTAGATTTATTTTGTTTAGAATTTAAAAATCGAAAACACAAAAATAGTTTTAATTTTATCTTTTCATCTTTTTATTTAAGTTTAGGCCATTAGTCTTTTGTAGTAATATTAATCTAATTTTGCTATCATTCTAATTAACTTTTTCTCTGGTTTCATTTTAATATAATCTTTGAAAAATGGTGGTTTCATATCAATATAAATTTTATGTTAGTTAAAGTCAATTACTAATATTCTAGTAGTATTTTGCTATTTATTTTTATCTTTGGAAAGGTGAGTGAATTTTAATTAGAGGAGTCCATTTTCAAGCTTATTTAGGTTGTCCAGCCCACAGGATTTGAGCCCAAACACCATCTGAGCCCAACTCCCTCAACCCAGAACCCACTGACCC
>NW_017671422.1:27942-63108 GCF_001879085.1 Nicotiana attenuata | reverse complement strand
CCCGCCATGACTCATCTTCCCGCCCCATTCTTCTTTTTAAAATCCTAGCCACCCATTAACTTGAATCCAATGGCCACAATCTTTTCCCTTATCATATATAAACAAAATGTTCATCAAACCCTAAACCTAATCTAACTTCCAAACGGCCGCATCACCCACCCACGCCCTTCCACCTCTGTCCGCCGTGGCCCGCCGAAAATACACTTTCCGGCAACGCGTTTTGGTCTCCTCCTCGTAGCCATGCCATAACTAACTCAGATTCCTTCACTTACTCCCTCTAAATCCCAATCTGAGTCATCAAAAATATCTCTTAGGTACGTGTTAGACGAAGGGGAGGCGAAGGATTAATTTAAAATTGATCCTAGCCCTCCATTTGTCTAGGATGAGCTAAAACGAGAGGGCAAAATTCGGATTTTTGGGAAGGGGAATGGAAGCTTCGAGATTTTCTATATATTGGTACTCTTTTCCAGAAAACGGGGGAGGTTTTCGTTCTTAGCTTTTGGTATTTTTCCCTTCTGTTTTCTTTTCGATTCCACAGAGAAGACTAGGGTTTTGGCCTTCACATTTTTCTTCTTCTGATTTGGTTTCTTTTCATATATAGAATTCAGTTTCCATCGAATTTGAATTTGATTTCAAGTTAGAATCCGGATTTTCGGTTTAGTTTCGATTCCAAAACACCCAAACAAAACAAAAAAAACCAAAAAAAGTATTTCCGATTTTCCTTCTTTCCAATTCTAATTTTGGGATTTCAATTATGGAGTTTTCTTGAGATCGGAGTGGTGTTCGCCGTTCGAGTTCGCTGCGATTCGCGTTTCTGTTTGACTCTTGTTGCTGATTTTAGTTGGATTCCGGAGTCAAACGTTGTAGCCGAGTTTTCTATATTCAGTTACTAAGAAGATTTTCGGCCAAACGGGTTCCCTTTCCACTTTTTTCTTCTTTATTTGATTACGCTTGGAACAAGTCGATTGTTGTCTGGACTACGCCATTAGTGATATCTGAGTTTGTTTAATTTCTTCTTAACATAATTTTCTATTATGCTGTTTATGCTTCCTTTAAGTCTTATTTCCTAGCAAATTTCTGTTTGAATAAGCTTGAAGTGCGTAGATTTCTAATCATGTGTCACTTTGTGTCGAATCTGCTTTAATCCATAAAAATATTTTAGTAGACAAACAGCATGTTTTGGTGCGTTTCCTTTTCCTTCTGCTGGTTTAACCACATGAATGAGTGTTTGAAAGCTTCGTCATCTTTTTCTGTGACACTAAATATGGGTTGTTAACTTAAAATATCAGCGGTTAACTTTGGCTTAAGTATGTATCCATTTCTATTAAACCATGCGTTAGGCAGAAACTATGAGGACATGAAATCTGAAAATCCATTTTTTAAGTAGCAAGTTAGGAATGATTCCATTGTAGCCGCTAATTTTTCATACCTTAAGTATCACTGTCTGTGTAAAATTCCTTTATTGCTTCACGTTTAGTCCTTTTAAGTTATATGGAGCACCTCGGTTGTTCGGAATTAAGGGTTCAGTGCACTATGCATAGGTGCTAGGCATCTCCTCCAACATTAAGTATTTAGTATAGAAAATGATATAGTTTTGAAAAATACCATGCTAATCCTTTGGATATTCTGTCTTCATATGCTAAGTTTAGTTATTAATATTATGCTACTACTGTGTTAGACTTATTCGGTGCATATGAAAGAAGGATTGGGTGGTGCAATTGATTTAAGAGATAAAGTAGTATAAGCTTGCTTAAAATGTATTTTGCCTGATGAAGGGTTAACAGAGAAATGGGGTGATAGGAAACTTTTAATGCTCTTTCGTTAGTTTCATTCACTTGTCTTAGTAGATTTGTCATAGTTTTCCTTAGTTGTTATTCTCCTTTAAATGTGCGTAACACTTATCTGTTTAGATTCTTTTGTCTGGTTTATTGGATGAATGTTTGATGTACCTAGGGGTTGCGAGAGGTGAATTTTAAATGAACGAAAGATAAAAGAACATGACCATGAATTGAATTTTTCTTCTATTTAGTTTCCTTTTATTTACTTATTTTGTTATATTATTCGCTAGTAGCATGTTTAGGCCTACCACACTTGGGTAGGCAATCCTTTAGGACATTTGTGTTTCAGTTTTTGAGGCGAGAAGTCGTTCCTTTAGTTAAATTTATCCGGGGGAATGCCCCGAAGGACTTGTAGATATTTTATTCCGGGGAATACCCCATAGTATTCTGTAATTGGAGGCCAAAAGGAGAACTTGTAGTATTGTATTCTTATTTTTAGTTTTACTTTTATTTCTTTTTATTAGGTGGGGCGACCTCGAGCCTCTTTTGTGTTTATTTTCCTATTTCTGTGTTTTTGCCTCAATTCGAATATACTTTAAAGCCAACTTTATGATGTTTGTGTTTCAGTTTTTGAGGCGAGAGGTCTTTCCTTTAGTTACATTTATCCGGGAAATGCCCCGATGGACTTGTAGATATTTTATTCCGGGGAATACCCTGTAGTATTCTGTAATTGGAGGCCAAAAGGAGAACTTGTAGTATTTTATTCTTATTTTTATTTTTACTTTTATTTCCTATTATTAGGTGGGGCGACCTCGAGCCTCTTTTGTGTTTAGTTTCCTATTTCTGTGTTTTTGCCTCAATTCGAATATACTTTAAAGCCAACTTGATCATGTACGCAACCGTACTAGTTACGGGACTCAGGGAATGCCTAACACCTTCTCCCCGAGTCAAATGAACCCCCTTACTTAGAAACTCTGGTGCAGACTTAGTTTTGGAGTCCAAAGTGTTTTAAAAGGAAAATCATTTCTAAAAAACAGTGACCTCACACACCGAAACCAAATGTCAGGTGGCGACTCTGAAAAAAATTCTTCTGAGCACAATTCTGTCATTTTCAACTTGAAAACCATTCTGAGCTTTCTAAAATCACTTTTACTCTTTTTAAAGGGGTTAGTGAAGTAAAAAAAAGGGCGTGACACACTTGGAGCACTACTTTCTCAAGAGAATGAGGAATAAAAGGAACAAGCCTTGTACTACTTGAGTCGAACTCTAATAGGAGCTGAGTTGAACATCACACCTATTGAGAAAATATGGTTAGTGTTACTTTATGTGATAATGAAAGTAAGGCATTATTTTGAAGCATACACCATCAAACTCATTTCTCGAGCAGATCCCGCGAAGTTCGTGATGATTCGACCTGTTCTTTCTCGACGCCTAGCAAGATGGTCTATATTGTTTAACCAATATGAGATCACATACACACCTCAAAAGGGTGTGAAAGGACAAGCACTCGCCGATCACCCTCTTCCAGCGAAATGGGAGCTTTCTGATGAGTTTCTAGATGAAGGCGTTTTGTTCATTGAAGTATTGCCAACATGGACAATGTTCTTTGATTGATCTGTACATCACAATGGTGCGGGAGCAGGTGTTGTGTTGATCTCTCTATAAATACAAGTCTTCCCATTCTCCTTTATTTTAGGTGAAACATGCTCCAACAATGCCGCAGAGTACCAAGCTTTGATCATCGCTCTTGAAATGGCATTAGACATGAAGGTTCTACAGTTGGAGATCTACGACGACTCTAAGATGGTCATCAACTAACTTTTGGAGAGTGACGATATAAAGAAGGAAGATATTTTTCCATACCACCAATATGCTTCTTGTTTACTTGAAAGATTCAACCAAGTGTTCTTAAACCACGTCCCAAGAGAAGAAAATCGCATGGCTAACGCTTTTGCTAACTTGCCCACGACGAAGTCACTTAGAGAGAACGAGTCAACAAAGGTACATGTGTGTCATCGATGGTTTATTCCTAGACTTCTTAATCTTCAAATCAACAAAAGCCATCATACGTCAATTTCGGTGATTGAAGAAGAAGATTGGAGGCAATCACTGACAGAGTACCTTGAACATAGAAAGTAACCTGAGGATCCGTGACAAAGAACATACATCATGTGAAGGGCACCACAATTCATCTTCTATAAGGGGACATTATTTCGCCACTCTCTTGAAGGACTATTCTTGAGATATATTGACAAAGAAAAAAGCCCACCAAGCAATGGAGGAAGCATATTCTGGCTCATGTGGAATACACCAATATGGTCCAAGGCTCCACTTTTGTATCGAGAGGATGGGCTACAATTGGAAGACAATGGTGAAGGATTGCATGGAGCATGCCAAAAGATGTCAAGCGTGTCAATTTCATGCCAACCACATCTACCAACCTCCAGAGCCTCTTCATCCAACTATAGCTTCATGGACTTTTGATGCATGGGACTTGACGTTGTTGGACCACTTCCAAAATAATCAAAGGGATATATGTATATATTGGCTGCCGCATACTACTTCTCTAGATGGGCTGAAGTTGTTCCACTTAAGGAAGCGAAAAAGGAAACTGTTGCCAATTTTATCAAGTCAAACATACTTTTTAAGTACAATATACGAAGGTACATAATCATTGATAATTGAATGCCATTTGAAAACAAGCTCGTAAGGAGTCTATGCGAGAAGTTCGATTTCAATCAACATAAGTTTTTAATGTATAATGCACCCGGAAATGGCCTTGCTGAAGCTTTTAACAAGACACTTGGTAACCTTTTGAAGAAAGTTGTTTCAAAGAATAAGAGAGACTGGCATGAGAAAATTGGTGAAGCTTTGTGGGAATACTGGAAAACCTTCAGAACTTCTACACAATCAACTCCTTACTCTTTGGTGTATGGCGTAGAAGCAGTCCTTCCACAGGAGCAACAAATTGCTTCATTGCAATTGCAATCCAAGAAGGACTCACGTCTAAAGAGAAGCTCAACTTCGCCTAGCAGAGTTAAAGGCATTGGATGAAAAAAGATTGGAAGCGCAACAAAAATTGGAGTATTATCAAGCTCTACTAGCTAGAGCCTTTAACAAGAAAGTGCGATCACGATCATTCCAAGTGAGAGACTTGGTCCTAGCTGTTCGAAGACCCATAATCCTCAACAAACGCATGGGCGACAAGTTTACTTCAAAATGGGATGGGCTGTATGTTGTGAAGGAAGCCTATTCAGGTGGAGCATAAATAATCATTCATAAGGATGGTCTCAGTGTTGGTCCAACCAACAACAAATTTCAGAAGCAGTACTTCCCATGAATGTTATCTACACTCCTCGCCGTACGAGGCTAAATATCAAGTCATGACGCTCCTTGATGTATGAGCCTAAATTGCACGTTGCTCCATTCATGGCCCGTATGAATTTAAAATGTGTACGACCAACCAAAAAAAATGTCCTCTAGGTTAAAAACCTCAAAAGAGACAGCCTAGGAAAAAGTTAGGACAAAAAAGGTCTGCTAGGTTGAAAACCTCGCGAGAGGCGACTTAGGCAAAAATTAGGACATAAAAAATACTCATCCCTCTGAACTACGTTATGACTTTATCCTCTTTAACGAGGTACGTAGGTAGCTTAAAGTTTCATTCTATGTTCATTCACATGAGTTTAAATAAAAGGGTTTGGCTTTTGGGATCATCACAATAACTCTTTCAAGTAGAGAGGCATATGTAATACGAAAAAGAAGAAAACATTTTTCTATAGAAATGTTTTCTCTCTTCTCTCTCTTCTCTCTCGGCGTTCGGTTAGGTGATTCTACTAACATGCGCTGACTACCGGAATGGGAGGGCGAGGATGACCACGAAAGCGGGTGAACAAGGTTCTGATTATGGATTTCAAGCTACTTAAGGAATTGGAGGTAGGATCTGGAAATGGAAAATCACCACATGTAGGAAATCTCCATGGCTCTGCTGAGAAACAAACACTAACGGACAAGGATAATCAACTGGACAAACAGGGATCTGAGAACGCGCTAATCACTAGGAAGGGGAAATCAATAGCTGGTATGGCTGAATCAAGCACATGCAGGAAGGTTGACAATGGCGAATGTACCACTTGTAATGCAGGGGGTACATTTGGGGCTAAAGTTATAGGAATTCAGGAAAGCCTTACTGTAACAAAGGAATCGAGCAACAACAAGGAGAATGATGAAGTTTAAAAGGTACTAAGGAATGCTGATTCACCTAAGGTGACTGGAAACAAGCAAACCTAGGCAAGTACTTTTACGGGAAATAAGTTGGCGTCAAAAGGCATGAGTTTGAGCTATGTACCACCTAGCATTCATGAAGGGAAAACAATTGTAAAATTAGAGCAGGGGGATATAGAAGAAGAAAGTGCAAAGTGGAGATTGGCTATAATTCTTTATGTCATTGGAGAATCCCCATCGATAGGAGCAGTGGAGAGATTTCTCATAACACAATGGAAGTTCATAGAGAAGCCCCAAATATATTATCACAACGATGATTACTTTGTCATTCGATTCAAGAGCGTGGAGGAAAGAGATGAGGTACTGTTATTAAGCCCAAACACAATCAATAACAGGCTTGTGATAATGAAAGAATGGTCTGTAGAGTTCAATTTTCAAAATGAAATCCTTAAAACTATTCCAATATGGGTCAAGTTCCCAAATCTGCCTCTAAGCTATTGGGGAGGGAAATCACTTAGCAAAACAAGTAGTGGTTTAGGTACTCCTGTATATGCTGATGAGTGCACCACCAATATTGCACGCATATCATATGCAAGAGTACTCATTGAAATGGATGTTACTAGACCACTCCCTAAATGCATTACAGTCTAAGACCCTAAGGGTGGGGTGTTTGAATAGGAAGTGATATATGACTGGGAACCTGAGTATTGTGCATCATGTTTGTAAATATGACATAATTGCAAGACTATGAATGTGCAGAAGCAACCATTACAAATTCAAAAAAGGGATGCAACTAAAGCCTATGCAAGTATGGAGGAGGAGTGACCAAGTGCTGAAGATAATTGATAAACAGAATGTCACGACCCAATTCCCATACCCGGTCGTGATGGCGCCTCTCGTGAAGACAAGGCCAGCCAACTAACCCTAATCCTTTCACTAACAATTATTAAACATAATGAATAGAAGATACAACTTAATGGCATTAGAAAATGTTAATTTCTACCCGACCGGGGTGTCACAAGTCACGAGCATCTAAGGAAACTTTAACACAACTACAGGCCAATAAATATAAACAAGTAAAATTTCTAGAAAACAAAAGACAACATCCGGTGCCGGGAACGCTGGCGGTCACCTTGCTCAGCTACAATAACAATACCTTCAATCCGCTAATAACCCACTACTGGGTGAAACGATACCTGCAACTGCACGCGAGGTGCAGAGAGTAAAGTGAGTACTTCCAACTTAGTGGTAATAAGAGTAAATAATAACTGAGAGGCAAGAAATCACGTAAGAGCACTCCATCATGCTATATAGGACAGTACAACCCTTTTTAGAAAACAGTAAGACCGTGAAAAAAAATCCTTTAGAAAATATCTGGCTCAGTTTAAAAACCTCTTTTGAAAATATCCTTTTACAACAGTCAAGCAAATGAATGCGTATTCAGATAATGCAAGTTCGCACATAAGTCAGCCCCTCGAGCACAGCACTCCACTAACAATTAACACCAAGGCGTCTGGTAAACAGTGCAAGAAGTAGCATGGATGCCAATGATATGAGAGTGCTGAATGTCATGACACGTAGTACAAACAGGAACCAATGCATGAATGCAATGCAATGCACATGACCGCTGCAGCGTACAGCCCGATCCATTTGGGTACCCGCGCTCACTGTGGGGGTTCAGACTCCGGAGGGGCTCCTACAGCCCAAGCGCAATGTCAATATCACACCGCTGCGGCGCGCAGCCCAATCCATCCTCAGTCCAGAAATGCACATAAGCCCCTTGGGCAATAGTAAAATAACAGTCTCAACTCAAAATGTCAGTAAAATATCATTCAGGTTTTCAAATCTTAGAAAGGTAGCTAAGTTTGCGACACAGTATTTTATACCTTGGACTGTGATAAAATAGTATGCAAAGTAATGC
Organism: Nicotiana attenuata; assembly: GCF_001879085.1. Classification (NCBI taxonomy): domain Eukaryota; kingdom Viridiplantae; phylum Streptophyta; class Magnoliopsida; order Solanales; family Solanaceae; genus Nicotiana; species Nicotiana attenuata. The sequence continues at coordinate 55,188 of NW_017671422.1, read as the reverse complement.
AAAAACAGTGATATCGATCCCTGAAGGATTCAAACAATTGGCACGAAGCCCAAATATAGCAATCAACCCAAATAATGATGATAACAAGTAGTTTCAGTCAATTACGCAATAAAACCAACAACCGCGACGGACTAAGTCACAATCCCCAACGGTGCTCTACCCCACGCTCATACCTGGCGTGCAAGCCACCACAATACAGCACTATGATGTGCAAATCCGGGGTTTCAAACCCTCACGATATCATTTACAAGTATTACTCACCTCGGACTGGTGAAATCCCTAGCTCGCGACGCCTTTGCCCCTCAATCGGCCTCCACGCGCGTCGAATCTAACCAAAAACAGAGCGAATACATCACAATATGCTAAGGGAACAATACCCAATCGAAAACAATCGAAAATTAGCAAGAATCTCGAAACTAGCAAAACTCGAGCCCCGGGCCCGCTTCTCGAAAAATTACGAAATTTACATCACCGGATTTCTCGTCTCGCCACGAGTCCATACATATAAAATTTACCAAAATCGGAGTTTGTTTGACCCTCCAAATTCTATTTTTACGTCATAATTTTCTCAAACCCTAACTTCATTTTTAACCTTTAATTCCTTGGATTTTTATTGTTAATCCATGATTTTACACCGTAATATCATAATCTAAGTCTATGAATCCATACCTGATGATAGCCCTCGAAACCCTCTTCAAAAATCGCCCAAAATCTCCTTAGTCCGAAGTCCAAAATGTTTCTTCTCTTTCAAAATCGTGAAAACACTGTTCACTTAAACTCAGCCAGGTTTCGCTTCTGCGGTTAGGATACCGCACCTGCGGCTCCCGCTTCTGCGCAAAATAACCGCTTCTAACTTAAAATCCTCAGGACCGCTTCTGCGGTCACCACCCGCTCCTACGATGTCCGCTTTTGCGGACTGCCTTCCGCTTCTGCGGAAATTGCCAAGCCCTCAAGGACCGCTTCTGCGATCACAGCTCCGCTTCTGCGGTCCAAGACGCGCAGAAGCGAGAATACCAGAAACAGCATGCCTTCAGCTGTATGAAATTCCAAAAACTCCCCGTTAGCCATCCGAAATCATCCCGAGGCCCCCCGGGACCTCAACCAAAAGCACCAACATGACTTACAACATTATCCAAACTTATTCCAATCATCAAAACACATCAAACAACACTAAAATTATCGATTCTCATCGGATTCAAGCCTAAGTTCTTTAAAAACTTCCGAAACTCGCATTCGATCAAAAATCCAACCAAGCAACGTCCGACTGACCTGAAAATTTGCAGACATATCCAAAATCACCTAAAGAAGCTACTGCAACTCTCGGAATTCCATTCCGACCCTCGGATCAAAATCTCACCTATCAACCAGATTTCGCCAAAATGCTAACTTCGCCAATTCAAGCCTAATTCTACATCGGACCTCCAAAACAAATTCAGATCACGCTCCCAAGTCACAAATCATCTCCCGAAGCTAACCGGATCATCGGAAATCACATCCGAACCTTCGAACTCATAAGCCAACGTCCAGTTGACTTTTCCAATTTAAGCCTTCCTTAAAGAGACTAAGTGTCTCATTTCCTATCCAAACCAATTCAATTCAACTATAACTCACTCGTTGCTGATAATGAAACATGAAGAAGCAATAAATGGGGGAAACGAGGCTGTAATACATGAGACGACGGGTCGGGTCGTCACACAGAATGTGCAAGTGCAGAATGGAAGTGGTCAAAAAAATGGTGGAAAAGGTTCTGATGACAAAGCACAAGTTACTCCAAATGAACCACAAGCAGAAGGATGGACAGTGGTGAAAGCAAAATCAGCCACTAAAATGGCTAAAAGTGCGGGAAAAAAAGAAGGAGATTTTGATACAAATAATGGCCTCAGCTCACTAGCAGGGTGGGCAAATTATCCACTAGGCCAAGTCATGGTAATACAGCAAAGCAAGCAATGTGAAAGAGGGCAAAGTAGCCAAGGTGGTACAGATGATCAAAACCATTTCCCTTCATTACTAAGATGAAAGTCATTACTTGGAATGTGAGGGAATGAATAAGTTGTATAAGCAAAAGGAGCTAAGAGAGTTTATTAAAGAGAATAAAGCTAGTGTTATAGCTATCATAGAACATAGAGTGAAAGAATGTAAAGACGGCCAGGTCATACACAAAATAACACCTACATGGGAATGGTTTTCAAATATTTCCCTGAATAATAAAGGAAGGATATGACTGATATGGGATCCCAAGCATGCCGTGATTAAGAAGATCAACACCCATAATCAATACATACAGGCTGCAATTAGCTTTCCTAATACTGCACTAACCTTTCATTTTACAGCTGTTTATGGTTTACACACAGTGCATGAAAGGAAGTAATTATGGAGAAAACTTAGGGAAATATAAAGTAGACAACAAGAACCATGGCTTGTAATGGGGTATTTCAATGCTATACTTGAGGTTGAAGACAGAGTGCATGGTAATGTGGTGCAAGACCATGAGATAAGGGACTTCAGAGAATTTGTGGAAGATGCTGGTATGACTGAGTTACAGGTAATAGAAAGACCATTCACATGGACTAACAGCCATGACTTCAGCAAAATTGACAAAAAGTTAGATAATGGAGAATGGATGAACAATATGCATCCTATTCAAGTTCATGTCCTAGATCCGTACTTTTCTGATCACTCACTACTAAGCATTGAGTTGGGGAGACAACAGAAGAAAGCACCAAGACCATTCAGATTCTTGAATTGTTTGGCTGATCATCCATGTTTTGGGAAGATAGTAGAAGACAACTGGAAGGTCACTACAAATGCAATAACCTGAAAAGAGTATAACTCAAGCTGAAAACCATAAAACAAGCAATGAAAGGCCTAAACACAAAGGAGTTCTCTGGGATATAAAAGCATCAGGAATGATCTTCAACTACTACAGAAGCAGATCAGAACATATAATCAGGATTCCCTTAACTTTGATGTAGAAAAAGAGCTAAGGTCGCAGCTGGAGAAATGTGATTTAATAGAGGAGAGCATATATAAACAGAAATCTAGAGTACAATGGCTCAAATTGGGGGATTCCAATTTAGCTTATTTTTTTGCCAGCATCAAGAACAGGACAGCTCAGAATCAGATCAAATTACTTGTTAATGCAACAGGTGATATCATTCAAACAGAAATGGGGATAGAGGAGGAGATCCTAAGCTTTTATAAGAACCTACTTGGGGATGCAAATACCACACTGCCTGCTGTAAATTTAGATGTTATGAGGAGGGGATCTATGCTATGAAGGACACAAAAGTTGCAGCTTATCCGACCATTTAGCAGAGAAGAAGTTTGGAAAGCACTACAGGGGATTGATGACAACAAAGCCCCAGGGATAGATGGATTTAAATCACTATTCTTTAAGAAAGCATGGACCATGATTGGAGATGAGGTAACTGAAGCTATCCTGAATTTTTTTGATACTAATAAGCTCTACCAACCGATAAATTGCACATCCATTACCTTGGTGCCTAAGGTAAAAAACCCTTCCTCGGTAAATTAATATAGACCTATATCCTGCCGCTCCACACTTTATAAGATCATATCCAAAATGCTCACTAATAGACTACAGGGAGTCATGGACAACCTCATTGATAAGAGTCAGGTTGCGTTTGTACCTGGTAGAGTCATTACAGATAATATTATCCTTATTCATGAACTAGTGAAAGGATATGGTAGGAAAGGGGTGTCGCCAAGATGCATGATCAAAATTGACATGCAAAAAGCCTATGACTACTATAGAATGGGTGTTCCTAGAACAAGTTCTAAATGCTCTGAATTTTTCGGAAACATTTGTAAGATGGATCATGGTGTGTACATCGACAGTTTCATACTCTGTAGTCATAAATGGTAAACCAAGTGTCCCTTTTACTGCAAAGAGAGGAGTAAGGCAGGGTGATCCCTTGTCACCATTTCTGTTTGTGATTGCCATGGAGTACCTTAGTATACTACTGAAAACACTGGCAGAAAATCTAGATTTTGACTACCACCCTCGATGTGACAATCTGAACATAATACAATTGGGGTTTGCAGATGACTTGTTGCTGTTTTGTAGGGGGATGTGGTATCTACTCAGCTATTGTATAAACAATTTCAGCAATTCTCTTTGGCATCTGGGCTAATAGCCAACCAAGAGAAGAGTGCTGTCTATTTTGGAGGTGTGCCAAGCCAGTACAGCAGCAAATTATACAAGAATTAGGCTTCTCTGTGGGATCTCTGCCCTTCAGGTACCTGGGAGTTCCATTGAGCTCAAAAAGACTAGCAATTGGACAATGTCAACCATTAATAGAGAGGATGATAGGGAGAGTAACTTCATGTACATCAAAGATACTGTCTTATGCAGGGAGATTGCAGCTGATCAGGAGTGTACTCATAGCCATTCAACAGTTTTGGTCCCAAATTTTCATCTTGCCAAAGAAGGTGGTTCAGAGGATTGAACAAGTATGCAGAAGATTTTTATGGAATGGGAATAATAAATGCTCAAAGAAGGCTCTAATAGGATGGGACAAAATTTGTTTACCAAAATCAGGAGGTGGTCTCAACATAGTAGACATCTACACATGGAATAAAGCTGCCATACTCAAGAACTATTGGAACCTATGCAAGAAGAAGGATAGGCTATGGATACAATGGGTCATATCTACTATACTAAGTGTAATGAAGTGTGGGAAAGCACTGCTCCACAAGCATCTTGGCTGATTCAGAAGATCCTAAAGGCTAAGTAGTATTTGGAGAGTGCAGGAGTAACTACAGTTGAATTTCTGAATGGTCAGACATATGCTATAAAGACAATGTAGAATAAGCTGAGAGACAACTATCCTAAAGTGAAATGGAGGAAATTGACATCCAACAGCCAGGGCAGCCCCAAATGGTTATTCATTTTATACCTTGCAATACAAGACAGGCATTACACAAAGATGAGACTGAAAAAATGGGATATGAGATATGACACAACATGTCCATTATGTGATAGTGACGAAGAAGATGTACAACACTTGTTCTTTGAATGTCCAACCACATCTTAGATCTTGCAGCAACTACTCAAGTGGCAGGGAATCCAATGACAAGCTATGGGATGGAAGGAAGAAATCGAGTGGGCTCAGAAGCATGCATGTGGTAATAATGCCAAAGCAGAGATATACCGTATGGCTCTTGCAAGAAGTGTATACTATACCTGGTTGGAAAGAAACAACAAAATCTTCCAATAAAGAACCAAACCAGCAACAACTATAGTGAGGCAGATTATTCAAGACATACATTGCAAAGGAAGAACGAGGAAGAAATTGGCACTACTGTTGAAGCAACTTGATTACTATCCTAGTTAGTTTGGTTAGTAGACAAAGCATAGGTTACAATTTTCTATTTTCTTTCTTGGATGTAGGTGAAGTATGCTAAAGTAGGGGCTGTTGTCCAACTTTAGAGGTTTTGAGCACTCTATAAATATTTCCTTGGTAATAAAAAGTCATAATTACCAAAAAAAAACCGAAAAAGAAGGAAATTTGTGTTGAAGTGTAAAGATATTTTATTGCTTCAATATTACAAAAATTGATACATCCAAAAATGTGGAGACGAAAGAGGTTAGACATTATCCTGTACAAAAGCCTAAGTAATAAAAATGATTGTAAACTAGGCTTTGTTGCTGACGCGTCTTAAATTTGTTTCCATGTTTGTATGACGCCTCCACATTTAATACACCATCCTTAATATACGTCTCTCACCTTTAGTGTTTGTGATGATCTTTTTACCATGAGTCTTGTTGTTAGGCCTCGAGCATGATAGTTGCTTCTCTGGTGCAAGTGTTGGTTGAAGGTCCCATATGTGAGAAGTCGTCTCTCTTAATAAAAAACCTTCAATCTCCATAGGAGACGCCATTGATGAACTTCAAGACTATCAACAAATATAGTGCAGCAGCTATTGAAGGGGTGGCTTTGCATGACGACCAAATACAATAATTCTTTCTTTCTCATAGAGATTTTTCATGCTCAAAACTTCAACATATCTGCATCTTGTATGACATCTCAGTCTGATATACGGACCCTTTGAGCTCCTTTGTGAGTCTGCAAAAGAAATAAATGAAGAGATAAGATTTGTAAAGCATGATAGCTAGAGTTACTACATTCAAGACCGTAGAGTCAAATTCAAGAAAACAACAACATTCGTAGGACAACTCAGAAATCATAGAGATGGAAAGCGAGCTCAACGGACAATAGTATTATTTTTGGAAAACTATTGCGGTCCATCCGGAAGATGTTGTGCCCCTAACATTTTATATGTTGTAGATTCGGATGTCTAGTTTCCAACAACACAAACCGTTTGCAATTTGGAGGCTCCTACCTCAAGATATGATTTTTTTGCCGGAACTACACAAATCTGAAAGTTTACCGCAGCTAAGTCGACTTTGAGAATTTTCTATTTCTAGCTCTAAAGGATTTCTGCCATGAAATTCATATATGTTCCAGCTCTATGAGTTTACTTTCTAACAGCACAAAGAGATCGCAATTTTGATACCTGTAGCTCGAGATATGAATTTCTTGACGAGAGTGCACAAAGTTGAAAAAGCAGCAATGGAGACATCAGGAGAAACTTCAAAATAATATTTCGACACCTAAAAGGTGTTCTGCCATGACATATTCAAGTGTTGTAGGTCTCGAACTTATCTTTCTGATGGCACAAACGTCTCGTGATTTGGACCCTCCTAGCTTGAAATATGTACTTTTTAATGACAACATGCAGTACTATGAAGTCAAAATCATGCGTCTCCATCGCTTTTGAAAGTTTATTCTGACTTAGCCGGATGGAATTTGCCCCTACGTTTTGGATATGTCACTGTGGTCAAGTTCTAATTCTGTAGAATCAAGAGGATTGTAGTTTGGAAACTCCTAGGTCGAGATATGATTTTCAATGAGAGCATGTAGTGTTATGAAGTCAAAGCAGCAAATATTTGAGTTCTGATTCTTTAGGAAGAAGCGGCTTTTGATTTCATCGCGCCTACGCCAAAGAATGGATATGTTTGTGGAGATGTACCAAGTACTTGCTCATCAAGGTTGTAAAGGAATGCTCCAAGTAGTGTCAATTTCGCCAAGCAGCAAAAAAGAGACACGCCATATGCTCGCTTGCAAAGAAGAATATGGTCGCTCCAACTCCAAGCCTTTTCGAGCCAATCCGTAAGGATTAGATGTGTTTGCTCGTCAAGGATGGAATACGGTCGCTGCAAGACTCTTTCTCACCAATACTGAGGAAGGGAACACTTCATCTAGCCTTCTATGACACATTGCAAGAAGAGAGTGCTTCGTCTACTTCTTCAATAAAACTAGGACTTGGAATGCCTAGACATATTCGGCCAACTATAAGAAGAGGATGCTCCATGAATTTATACGCTAAGTTGCAAGAATTTGTCTAAGACAATGCTCAATGGATATAAAGTTTTCATGCACCTCTTCGCATGTAAAAAAACAAATATATGGTTGAACATGTTTTACTTTGGTGAGAGCGCGTAAAGTTGAAGGAGCTCACATGTCGAAACTCATCGCCTAACTTCTAGAAGATATCTAGGAAGATATAAGGTCAATCTGATTGTGATCTTCATATATTTTGTATCTCTAGAAGTCTAGTTTCCGACATCACAAACCACTCATGATTTCGATGCTACTACACCAAGATATAAGTCTTTTGGTGAAGGCACGCAAGGTTGTAAATTTGAGCATGACAGCATCTGAAACGAAATTTCAAAATAATACCTGAGAAGCTACAACAGGAATTTCGCCCCAAATTTTTGATATGTTGAAGTATTTTAAGTGTAGTGTCAAGAGGATCAGACGGCTTGTGCTTTCGATGTCCTACGAAAACATATGATTGTTTTCTAAACAGATGCCTAAGGATGACTATCCCGGGCAGTATCTGCAGCGAAGGGAAAAGATTTTGGAGGCCTCGGTGCCAACAGGACGAAACTTTTGGTTCTGTCTAATTGATTGGTGCCAACGACTCGAAGATTTGATTCAGCAGCGGTACCGGTGTCAATGACATTAGGCTTCAACTTGTCATGATATATAAATATACTCGCAACTCAAAGTTTGGATCAGCGTGATAGTTAACGGCGCCACTGACACGAAGTTTGAAACTATGGCCAAGTTTATGATACACACTATACAGAATCAGAAGGAGAATAAGCAAATCCTAAGAAGCAAATGTGAAGAATTGCTCCTGAACAGTTGAGCTTGATGGAGAAGAAGAATAGAAGAAGAGCTGAGAATGATAAGAGGGATTCTTATTGATTAAAATGTTTGAATAAATTGTACAACTAAATCCACTACTATGTATACACGAGCAGTTCGATAGAGAAAAGGAATCCGAAAGTTAGTTACAACTAACTCCCTTACAGTTGTACCAGAAGTCACATGTTGCACATGACCTTAACTAACAACTAACACAATGATCGAATCTTTAACTAAAATACAGGCTTATACTAAAATATGAATTGGCAACCAAAATAACTAATCTGGAAATCTAACTGGATTGACTCATATGAATACTCCCCCTTGAGACAATCTTTGTCCTCAAGGATTGAAATAAGGAAATTGCTGGCAGAAGGACTCATAATCTTCCCTTGTGCAGTCCTTTTCAGCAACATTGAGCCATTTAACCAGTAGTTGAGTTGTAGGTTTGCCATCTTTATATATCAACCTCATATCAATGATTGCTTCAGGGACCAACAGAACATGACCTGCCTCTGACTGAACTACAGGCAGTGTGATAGAAGCTATATGTGATCCCAATTTCTTCTTAGAGTCCTTAGGTATGTTCAAGGTGTAGGCCTACAGCTCCTACCCTTGCAATGATTTTAAATGGACCAAAAAACTTAGTAGATAGTTTTTTTAAAATTATAGGGCTTCATATACAATTTCCTGCAAGATTGCAGCTTAATGTACACCAAATCTCCTACAGAGAAAGATCTGTCAGTTTCTCTTTTGTCAGCCTGAGTTTTCATTCTGTTTTGAACTCTCTGAAGGTGGAATTTTAGGCACCTTAGTGTTGATTCTTTAGCTTGAAAGCTTCTATCCACAAGGTCAAGTTGTGATTTAAAGGCCATGTAGGGCAGTAGAGGGGGTGGTTTTTGACTATAGACAACTTCATATGGAGTCATGTTAATAGCAGAATGAAAGGCGGTGTTGTACCACCATTCAGCTAATGATAACCACTGGCAACTCTTTTTGCTTTTCAAAGGTCATACACCTCAAGTAACACTCTAACACCTATTGACCACCTCTGTCTATCCATCAGTTTTTGGATTATAGGAGGTGGAAGTCAAGAGAAACACCTTCTATCATTTAAACAATTCCTTCCAGAATTTACTAGTGAAAATAGTATCTCTATTAGAGACAATAGTTTGAGCCATTCCATGCAGCTTGAATACACCATCCATTAACAGTTGTGCAACATCCAATGCTGAGTAAGGATGCTTGAGATCCATAAAGTAAGGTGACTTGCTTAACCTATCCACCACAATAAAAATGGCTTCCTTGCCAGCTGCCTTGGAAAATCCCTCAATGAAGTCCATAAAAATATCTTGCCAAACCTTGTCAGGGATTGGCAGATGTTGTAGCAAGCCAGGGTAGGCAACATTTTTACCTTTGCACTTCTAGCAGATATCATAGAATTTGATATAGGAATACACATCTTGTTTCATATTTTTCCACTAATAAACTAGTTTGAGCCTCTACAAAGTTGCTGTAATACAAGAGTGACCACCACTTGGACTGTCATGATTGAAGGATATCAGATCCTTCCTAAGTTTAGATACATTTCCAACCATCATCTTGCCCTTTCTGCTAGGATACCACCTTGATACTTATAATATAGTCTGGAGTTTTTGCCTGCGTGGATGGATTGAACTAGTTGTTGCAGCCTAACATCCTGGTTCCATGAATCCTTGACAACCTCCAATAGTTGAGATTGCACACTTGAGATGCTAAATAGTTGGATTGGGTCCTACTTCCTAGATAAGGCATTTGCAACTATATTATCTTTTCCTTTCTTATAAGAAATAGTAGTCATAGCCAAGTAATTTCACTAGCCATTTATGTTGACTAGGAGTAGTGATCCTTTTTCCAGCAAATACTTCAAGTTGTGGTAATCAGGTTTGATAGTAAATTTCCTTCCCAGTAGATATGGCCTCCACTTTTGCACAGCAGTAACAAGTGCTAACAATTCCCTCTCATAGACTGAAAGGGCCTTGTTCTTTTTAGATAGGCCTTGGCTAAAGAATGTTATAGGTTTGTTGTGCTGAGCCAACACAGCCCCAATTCCACTACCTGAAGCATCCGTTTCCACTACAAACTCTTGGAAAAACTCTGGAAGAGCTAAGATAGAAGCTGAAGTAATTGCTCTTTTTAGCTCCTCAAAGGCATGTGTAGCTGCATCATTCCACTTGAAGCTATCCTTCTTCAGCAGATCATTGAGTGGTCTTGCAATGATTCCAAAACCTTGGATAAACCTTCTGTAGTATCCAACTAATCTCATGAACCACCTCAAACTCTTGCGAGTGATTGGTTGAAGCCAGCTGGCTACCAACTCCACCTTTTGCCTATCCATAGAGACACCTTCTTCAAAGATGACATGGCCTAAATAATCAATATGTCAGACCCTAAAGGTACACATGCTTTTCTTCACAAACAAGACATTGATTCTCAAGATATTCAAGGCTTCCTTCAAGTGAATCACATGGTCTTGCTAGTTGGGGATGTAGATGAGGATATCATCAAAGAAGACCAGGATGAACTTCCTCAAGTGAGAATGGATGATCTTATTCATCAAACTCTGAAAAGTTGAAGGAGCATTAGTTTAGCCAAATGGCATAACAGTGAATTCATAATGACCATGATGTATTCTAAATGCTGTCTTGGGTATATAAGACTCAAACATTCTAATTTGATGGTAGCCAGACCTGAGGTCCAGCTTGAAAAAGTACTTAGCACCATGGAGTTCATCTAGTAGCTCTTCGATCACAGGGATAGGAAACTTATCCTTCACAGTGAGGTTGTTAAGTTCTCTATAGTCCATACACATCCTCCAAGAACCATCCTTCTTTTTCACCATTACAATGGGTGAAGAGTAAGGGCTGGTACTTGGTCTTATCACCCCTGATTCCAGCATTTCATCTATCATTTTCTCAATTTCATCCTTCTGTACTGCAGGATATCTATAAGGTCTGATATTGACATGTGGGGTGCCATATTTTAGAGTAATTTTGTGGTCATGGTCCCTGAGTGGAGGTAACTCCTTGGGTACTTCAAATAAATCTTCATATTGTTGCATAATGGTTTTCAACTCATGCATATCCTGCGGCTAATCAGTGTGGCCATTCATTGAAAGTAAATTGGCACCAACTTCTTCCTACTGTTCACCCTAAAAAATTCCCCCAGATATCATGTAAAGTTCAGCTGGTTTAGCTAGTAATTTTTCCATGCTATGTTGTTGAATCATCTTAACAACGGCTGGTTCCCTCTATGATACCTTATGTCCCAAGATACTAAACTCTATTTTGACGTTCCTGAAATTTCACATAATATCACCCAAGGTGATCAACCATTGTATCCCTTGAACCATGTTGCACCCTCCAATAGGCAGGACTAGCATATTAGAATTAAATGTAACCCCTTGTATTTTTCAGTTCAGCTTCTTACACACATAATGGCTCTGCATATTTTTCCCATCAGCTACAGATACATCAAAGGGTGCTATAGCATTCAAGATATACCCTAATTTCATAGCAGTATTGAGATTCAAAAAATTATGTGTGCTTCCAGTATCAATCAGCACAGGAATGGTCTTACCTTTGATAGGTACTGTGATTCTCATACATCTAAAGTCATCCAAGCCATTCATAGCATGAACTGAGACATGAGGTAGAATGGAGACTTCATCATCAGTCTCAAATCATTGTCCAATCATTATTAAGAAATCAACAATTCTAGTACTACATCATCATCCTCTAACTCCCTTATTTCTTCACATCCTTCCTCTACTTCCATAGAAAATAGCTGCCTTCTATTCTTACAAACATGACCATAAGTGTATTTCTCTTCACAGTTGAAACATAATCCCTTACTCCTCCTTTCATCTATTTCAGCAGGTGTTAGTCATTTAGCATGTTTAATGTTCGATTTAACATTTAGGTTGCTATTTGGTTTGGACAGGGGATTGCTATGGATGGTGCTTTGGGATCTTGGGTAACTTTGGGGTTGTTTAGCAGGCTGGGTAGATCCATCGGAAAAAGTAGGAACATAAGGACCAAACCTATTATTAGTTCTGGGATTTTGAGGGGAACGGTTAGAAAAAATTTGTTTCTAGACCATTAGAGTTCATTCTTAAATTCTAGCTAAGCTTATAGCCTTAGATAAATTTCTAGGGCCTAGCATTTTGATAGTTAACCCAATCTCTGGTTTAAGCCACCTCACAAAACAACTCACAACATAATATTCAAAAAGTTCTACCCTTGTAAGTAATTCATCAAAAGCATCTACATCATTTTGACAGTAGTTACCTGGCGAAGTTCCTTGAAATCACCCATTGGATCTTCGAACAGTTCTGACCCAAATTTCACATACGAACTTCTGATATATTCACCCCATCTTGGTCATTCCTTTGTGACCCTGTGCTTCATGTAGGACTGATGCCATTATCAGGCCTTCCCTTCTAGTTTGTAGGAAGCCAATTTCTCCTTAGCATCCTTAGGTGTTTCATCCACATCAAAGAATTGCTCACAATTGTAGAGTCAATCCTTCAACCCATAACCATCAAATTTTGGGAAGTTTACCTGGTAGTTTCGAGTTGTTATTTGATTGTGACCAACGATGTTATTAAATCTGTTCCCATTCTCCATAGGAACAACATTATATCCACATGGTTTTCTCCATTGACAGGAAGGTTTTGAACCATTGGAGGGTTCAAATTTTCCGTCATTAACCTCTTGATTTTCTCAATAGCCTGTGCCACCTTTGCATTTACTACTTGTTGCAGATCTGATATAGAACCAACCCCACCTTTCATCGATCCTTTCAAAGAATCAACTTCTCTTCGTAACTCTTGCATACGAGTGATGTGATCACCCATGGTAACATGTCGGAGGGAGCACTGATCTGATACCAATGATACGCACTATACAGAATTAGAAGGAGAATAAGCAAAACCTAAGAAGCAAATGTGCAGAATTGCTCCTGAGCTGTTGTTCTTGATGCAGAAGAAGAATAAAAGAAGAGATGAGAGAGATAAAAGGGATTTTTATGGATTAAAATGTTCTAATGAATTGTACAACTAAATCCACTGCTATGTATAGACAAGCAATTCGAATGAGAAAAGGAATCCCGAAGTTAGTTGTAACTAACTCCCTAACAGTTGTACCAGAAGTCACATGCTACATGTGACCTTAACTAACAACAAATACAATGATTAAATCTTTAACTAAAATACACATTGACTTCAACTAAAATATGAATTGTCAACTAAAATAGATAATCTGAAAATCTAACTAGATCGACTCATATCGGTTTAATATCAAAACAACCATCTAAATTGCTGAAGGTTTGCAGATTCGAACTTCCTTTCTAGGTGATGTCAATTCCTGAAAAAGAAAAAAAAAGAAACCGTGAGAAGAAATATATTTTTAAAAAAAACAGAGATGCGAGAGAAATGAATTACAAATGGGAAGAGCTTTGTGTATCTTCTGCAATGGTTAGCCGAACTTCTCGAGTTGCAAGTTTGTGCTCTTATGTGTCTGAGGTCCAGCTCTTGTCCTTTTTATAGAGCTCATGAGACGGTGGTGTCTTACTTGGTGTACAGGACTTCCCCGTTAAATAAAAAGAGAATTCCTAGTTGATTACAAAATCTCTTATTTTTTAAAGAAAAGGATTCCGAGCGTATTTGAATTCAACAAAATACCATGCTGGGTGAATCAATTTTGTTAGGGCTAGTGGTACACGTCAAACTAGAGGAAGAAAATTTGATTGGAGTCATAACTCAAGTGTGCTAAGCTTATTATCAAATTTGGTGGCGGCCTTATATTGTCCTACATGGCATATCTTTACATGTTGTGAAGTTGATTCATGTTGACTAAGTTCAAGCCTAACAAGGAAAAGCTACCAAACTTTGTCTCCAAATTAAAGATGCAACGCAAGCGTGGGATACCCGTTATTTGACTAGGATCTGCTTGTCACTATGATTATGTGGTTCCACCTAATGCTCAACCAAAGTGCATGAGCAAGTGTTTTTGTTAGGAGACTAAAAAAGATGTTGTCTTAACCTGCACTTCAAGCCTCGTCGCTAAGGTTCATCAAGTTTACACTTCGACAAGACTTGAAGTAGGGGCATCTGTAGACATATAAAAATTTATTAAGTTTAATCCATAAAAAATTTGGATTGAGTCTTAATTTTATTTGGGTAAATAATTAATTTGGACTTTACAAATGAAATTAGTCCATTTTATTATTTTCAATCTCAAGGTCCACTTCATCTTAAAGCCAGACTCATGCCATGTGTCAGGTGACATGGCATATCCAGTCATACTCAAAGCCAACAAGATGATGCCACGTATGAAATGATGTGACAATCCCAGTCTAAAATAGTGACCAATCAAGAGTTGCCAATTATCTAAAATGACATGTCTTGGCCAATCACAAGCAAGCTTATCACATAGCTTATGTGATAAGTTTGAGAACTCACATGAGCCAATCAGAATCAAACAAGAGAGTTCATACGTAGTTGGACTGTCCATCCTCTACCATTAAAAATGGATGGATTACATAACTCTCTAAGGACATTCAGAGTTGGAGAAGAGCTTCCGCAATTGGTGAAGGCATCCACAAACAGAAAGATCAATCATCAAGTGCATAGTTCTTCAACAAAGGAGTGGTCAACGGAGTTTTTTCCGGAGATCAACCCGAAACAACGAAGTGCTGCTCGACATTCTTGGCAATTAAATACATCACAAGGAGCTCTGCATCGTCCTATATTCGAGAAAGACGCTTCTCAAGCCCTCGAATCACGGAAAATTTCAAAGAGGAAATCAAGGGATAAATAGAATTGTACACCCAAATATTTATCAGTAAAATTTCTTTTCTTCATATATTTTTTTTTACAATTTATTTTACATAATACGAAAATTTGTTGCGAACAACCCCTACAAATCTTTTGTTTCAAACTCCATTAGTTTGGAAAGAACAAGATAAAAACATGACTCTTATCATGTAGTAGCTGGAAGAAATTACAATCACATACAATACAATCACTGACAAAGTAGCAAAACAAATACACAAGATACTACCTACTCCGTGAAAAGCTGGCTATGCTAGTTTTCTTTAATAGGTAGTTTTATTGCCACAACCGAATCATGATAATTCACAAATAAAGAAGTGGTTTCATTAGGGAGCTGATGCGGCTGCTGCAGCTTGAAAGCGAGATTGAAAATGGGCAAGTAACGCATCCCTTGAAGGGAAATATTCTTTAACTTGGCTGCAGTTAATATACTCATTTTTCCAAGCACAAAAATTGGGGTATTTTTCACTTGTCACTAGAACTACTCCAGAGGCTTCTTCAACAATTTCCAGCCAAAATGCCATCAAATTAGCAGCTATATCAGCATACCCAAAGTTGTCTCCCACAAAGAATTTTTTGTCCTTGAGCTCATTATCAAGAATCTTCAGCAACTCACCACATTCCTCTTTAGCTTTGTCTGACTCCTCTCCTTTGCCCAAATAAGCTTTCCCAATTGTAGTCAAGCACTGCAAAAAACTTAAATCTTTAGTTCCAAACATTTTTACTTGTATCAAAAGATTCTGCAGATAGGTATATATTGCATGACTTGCGGACAGCAGTGTCACAATCAATCCATTTAATTCGCTCAAATCGTCCAACCTTAAACTGGTTGGACTGTGACTCATTTATCAGTTAGTCAAACTGGTTGGATTCGAAATGACCCATCAAAATATCGTATCAATATGGGTTAAACAATGTATCAAGACAAGTCAAAATCCAACCCAAAGCTAAGCATACAGAAACAAAAACTGAGATTGGAAATTATATAATCAATTTACTTGTCCAAGTTATCTATTAATTTGACATGTTTTGACTAGCCCAAATTTGATTCAAACTGCCCCTTTGCCACCCCTAACAACATGACCATGGATTTCAATTGAAACAAGGCAAGAGCAAGAAAAATTAAATAAATTGACATAGCGAGGTTCAAATTAATAAATAATTAAAAATGGAATACTTAAAAGAAAAAGGACAAGTTAATTTGAGCAAAACCGAATTCAACGTTACCTTAACATCAAGGAAATTAGCCCAGAAACGTGCCATCGCTCGTTCATAAGGATCTTTAGGCAAAATAGAAGGGCCTTCAAATGTCTCATCAATGTATTCAACAATGACCATAGACTCAGAAATGGGTTTTCCATTGTGGATTAGCACTGGGATTTTTTGGTGAACAGGATTGGATTAAAGAAGCAGAGGGCTTTTGTTTTGTAGGTCTTCTTCTATAAATTCATATTCCACTCCTTTAATCTTCAGAGCCCATTCAACTCTGCGACTAAAAGGGCTGAGTGAAACACCAAGCAACTTCACTTCTGCCATCTCACTAATTAAGTTGTCTGGATTTTACTTTTCTATATGTTTAAAGGAAATTTATGTGGTGGGTTTTGATTCTTGAATTCTTGTTTTCTTTTATAGATGGGAACCAAAATTTATAGTGTTTTAATGACAAGGAGATGCAATGTTTCTTGATCAACAATTCAGTTGTCGAATTTTTTTATGCTTCATGTTGACCTCAACTAATTCAAGGATGACTTATGTGCACTCGTCACCCACATTCAAACCTCTGCATTTTCATTATTGTTTTCTTCTTCCTAAGAAATATAAAAATGCTCTCACCATACCTTGAACTCAATTTTGAATAAAACTAATTGTCAGTTAAAGCTTGCTTCGGCGGCTATTCACATGCCAAGAAGTGCCTCGTGTCACAGTTTTGCTGATTCGTCAGTGATTTTCAAAATTTAATCATTCAATTCTCTCATCGAATTGGAAAAAGCAAGAAATAATTGGTAACTCATGTTTGGTTAATGAACAGAAAAATATTATCACAATTTCTTTGATAAGCTTGACAGCAAGCAGACCATCTATTTCCACTTCTATCTCTTAATTTATACCCCATGTCCTTTGCTATTTGTAGCCCTTGTTTGATGCTCCATAGTTCGATGGCTAGGTTGAAGATAGGTGGTAGCTTACCTGAATATCTCAGTATCCACTTTCCTTGATCATCTCTAAAAATATCACCAAAAGTGACATTTCCAGTCTGGATCTTCACACTGCCATCAGTATTCAGTTTAATCTTTCCTACACAAGGAGGAGACCAAGCGATTAGTTTGGCTTGTTTAGATATAGAGGTTTCTGGGAATACTTCAACAATTTCCTTAGCATAATCTCTAATATGTTGGCATATGAATCTACAGGTAGACTTTTGTTTACCCTGGAATCCGGATAACAATTGAATTTATATGGGGTTTTAAGGATCCGTGAACTAAAAGATACAAAAGGTTTAGGTTGAGGAAAATAAAGATAAAAACTCAACAATTGCTGTTAAAGTAAATAATCGCAGAATATAATATTGCTTAGAACAATTGTGCTTGATAGCGTACAAGAATTTAGAGAGATGGTCCTGTTGTGTAATGGCTTTTTTCCCCCATTTATACATTCTGATTAAGGGTAAAAATAAGGTAGGTAAATTAATTACATCGTGGATCCCTATAATTACGCCTTAATGGCCTGAAGTGGTTGAGAAAATCACGTTTGGGCGAGATATCCGGCGATGCTCGGTTATCCGTTACGAGTCCGGCTTCCGACCTTGTGTGTTTCTCCATCCGGTGGTGACTCATATCGAGCTCTGCAACGGTCTCGAAATGACTCGACCTCGGTTGTAGACGTGGCCGTCGTTCTACCTTGCATCCAGGTCGGGTTCGATGGCCCCGACTTGCCCCGGACCGGACCCAACCCGGTCGGGCTCAAGCAAAAAGGGTATCACCCAATACAACTTTTATTTTCAATCAAGTTTCTATTGCTTTCTTTCCATATATGCCACATAATTGAAAATGTAAGTGTAACAACACTATGGAAGAATTGGCAGGCATCACTAATATTAATATCATCTACCTATTCAAGCATAGGCTTAACATTCATGACGTCAAGCTTATTTTGTGGATATCCTTTTTCACAATGATGAATGATGGATGAGCCTTTGAACATTCAGGTTGTTCTCGGATCACGTAGAAAAGTTAGACAAGAATCTTAGTGAAAAGGTTGTTTTCATATGCTTGTAATATGACCAGATTCTCTCCATAAAGTCAATGTATTTTTCGTACAAGTGAATATCTCCCCCCTTCCCCCCCCCCTCCCCATCATTGTGTCTCTTTTTATTTTATAGGGTACATATTCCAAAAAAATCCTAGTAGTACAGGTACAACGAATATCCACCAGAATATTCTCATTTATGTCACATCCTAAAACTAGCCGTTATAACTCTGTCCAGGATGCTCGACCTCGACCTTAATCTACGACGACTTCTCGACCTTGTTCTTTGCTGACTTTTCGACCGCACCCTTCATCTCTTCAGGGACCACTTCGACCTTGGGTAGGTCTTTATTGAAGTCGTACTTACGACATGTGGCAGTATATGAGTGCCTCCTTAATGTTAACATGGTTTGGTCATATCAGAAATAATTTTTGACCCATACAGTTAGTCCTTTCGCTTATTGAGGTCGTCCTCTCAGGTGAGCTTAATGAGCGGATAGTGTCATTTTTGTTCGAACTTATCGAGTAAGCTGCAAGAGTCGTAAATGTGGTGTCGAACAGGCAACGTGGCCCTCGGTGGGCACATATTTCAAATACCTCAGGTTTTCCGGGCGATTTGTTGGAGTTATCCCGTCTAAGGGTTAGAGTGACGTCATGCGTCATTATGACGCATATTCCCGATACGTTGCTTCGATTCGTGCATGACCCTTGATTGGATCTGTCGTTCAGATTTCGGTGCCAATTATGACAAGTAGTTTTCGGGTTTAGCGCCATGATCTCTATAAATAGAGGTTCTTGAACTTGAATTTGATGTTTGTGTCCTCTAACTTTTCAGAGCACCAACCTTCATCTCTCCATTTTTCTTCTTTGAACTTTCTTTCCTCGTTTTGTTTCCCTACATCATCCCCATTCTTTCTCGTTTGTTATTCGTCTTTATCACTTTGCATCATGTCCAACTTACCCTCAAACGTTGTCGAAGGGGCCACGTTGCTCCCTTGGCAATTGTGTTTCCTTCCCATGGGAGGGGTGTTTCTGCCATTGTTGATGATGCAGCATTCCCGTCAGTAGAGGAAATGATCTCCTGCAATCCCGATGTTAGGTCTGACCTCACTCGCTCACCGAATGCTGCACCCGGGATTTTCTTATCGACGATAACGTCTAAAGAATAGGCAGAACTTAAGGCCAAGTTCGGCCTTCCAAATCACGTCGAACGGATCTTGGCTGCTGGGGATGTGGTATAGGTTCATCGCCCTGGATACTGTACTCTATACGTCTATCCCTTTCTTATCGTCTATTAATTCCCCCTCCTTCTATTGGTGGAGGAATTCTACTGTCACTAAGGCATTTGTCCTGCTTAGCTTGCACCATACGTCTACAAGATTATTAGAATGCTGACCAAATTTGCCGAGCTGGCTTGAGTCGAACTGCCATTGCAACACTTGGTACATCTCTTCGCCCCTAGCTTGTTTAGGGGAACAATGTTGAATCCTCGCTAACGCAGAGGCTTGTGCTTGGTGGTAAAGACGGGCGATAAGGCCAGTCGCGAGTCTGGCTCAATTTCTTCTACGTCAGGACCGAGGATGTAGTGGCTAACGCCGGTGGCATTCCCGAGGCTTATAATTACACGCATAATTGTTCGATTTTCATTTGCATTCTTTTACTTGCTTTGGAATTGGTTGAAGGATTTTCCTTTTCTTGCAGCCAGCAATCAACCTCCCCTTCTAGTCATACGCATTTCTGACTGGGTCGAGCATATCCTCCGCCACGTCGTAGGAATCTGCGACTGGTCGTTCTTCATCAAGAAGTTCAAACCAGCTCTTTCTTCGACAAGTAACTTCTTCTATTTGACCGTGGTCGTTTCATTTTCCGTTGTATGCCAATTAATTTTAGTAACTTCAATGTTTTTCTTTTTCCCAGGCAGGGGGTCATCTCGAAGGAGCTGGACACCGGTGCCATCATTTCAGAGGAAGGCTATTGCACCTTCGACTTTCATCCCTATTGCGGCTACTGACCCTTCTGTACCGACCCCTCCCTCGGCTACTGCATCCCAAGAACCTGCCTCCGTTCCATCCACTGCTTCCGCTCCTGTACTCTTTTCACTGATTGATGAGAACTACGATATCTCTCCTAAGGATGATGGTCTAATGCCCCATAAGAGGAGAGCTGTAAATACGGGAGGAGAAAGGCCAATAGCCGTCGACTTAGAAGAAGGTGACTTTGTTATTCGAGAGATAGGCACAGTGCATGTTGAGAAGAACACTAGGGTGGACTCCGAGGCCCTGCATTTGGAGGAGAAGAATGTGGATGCATCGGTGCATCCCACCAGGGAGACGGTCGAAGGCGGGATGCCTGACGACGGCCTCATACTTCCGAGATAAGAGGAGGCTTTATCTTCTAGGGTTGCAGTGGATGTTCCCTCGTCTACTGTTGATAGATTGAAGACCGTTGCTGAATAAGATGCTAGGTCTGATTCTGATATGGATCTGGACGAGTTGAGAATGATTGATGAGGGACTTACTTCTCGAGGTGAGGTTGGAAGGGGGCTCCAGGACTATTATGATCTCAATGGATCATAATCTACTTGTAAATACCAAAGGGAGTAGTCCCTACCCTCGGAGATTGAGGGTACGACCCTCGAGACGATAAATGACAGTACTCTATCAAAAAACATTGCTGGTCTCGCTCTCAGGGTAAGTATGACTGTCGTCTTTTCCTTTCCTTATGCCTTAGTTTCTTTGTAAGTTCTAACACCTTTTCTTTGTTTTGTAGATGGTTATTCTAGAGATTGAGAGTTCTCGACGGGAGAGGAGTGTTGATATCCAATTTTTCCCTCATATTTTTATGAAGGTCATATATACTTTTAAAATATCATTCCTGCATCATCACCAATTACAAGAGTCATACAAGTATTTTCTGTAATTTTCCATAATTTTTAAAGCTTTAAAATTTATTTTCTTGCATTTAACTTATTTGAATATGTATTAACTACCCCTTTAAATTATTTTCTGATGACTTAATCATCCAAATTTATTATTTGCATCCACATATGTGTTTCATATATTTTACCTCATTTTCATATAATTATATTTGTAATTTTAAGCTATTTACATAATTTTGCAATAATAGCCTATATGTTGTGCATAATTACATTTTATTACATTATTTGTGCCAAATAACATTCTTATATTTTTATAATGTCAAGTTGTTATTTTCAAGCATCTTACCACACAAATAATATTTTTACTATTTGTTAATCACTTCGTATAAATTATTTTTTATAATTTTCGTGTATTTAAAAAAACTTTGGCCTAATGTTTGAGTTAATTTCCGACACAAAAACCTAGCCCAATAACCCCAAGCCCAAACCAAACAATCCTTTTAGTGAACCCGGTCATGACTTGTGTAAACGACCCGCCTTGTTTCCCTTTGGTCCCGACGCTGATCTCAAATGATCAACGGCCCATAATAAATCCCCCACCTTTCCTCATAGTCCCTCACCCAAAAACCTAACCCCATTTCCCCACTCCAGCCGCCTCTGAATCCGCTCTATTCCATTCATCTCTGAGAAACCCTAGCTACCACACCATTCAATCCTCTCTGATTCCGACCTTAATATGGAATCCCTCTATGATTTTTTTTCCTTATATGTTCTGTCTCCGTATTACTTACACGATTATGGTATCACTTAGTACTTGCCTATTTTTGGCAAGTACCAGGTCTTGAATCATGTCAAATCGTCTTCAATCTTCAAGATATAGATGATATTTCATCTGTATAAATTCATGGCAAGGTGATATGAGGCCGATTCACCAAGAACTTTGGCCGATTCTTTGAGCTCTATCGAACTAGGGTTTGAAATTTCAATTCTTCCTTTACCGGCACTATTATTTATTGCATGTGATATTTTCTTTCCTTATTTGTGTTTGATTAATTGTTTTCCATGTTTGCTTGTTCAATTTCTACCAATATATAACCCCTCCACAATTTCCCCTTTAGACAGACCTTAATCACTGAAATTACTACTGTTCTCTTATTATCACTTGTCTTGTACTACTCTGAGGCTTAATCTCTTGGCCGGCAGAAAGTCAAGGCCACCGAAATTCGATTATTGGACCTTTCTCAGTGTGAGCATTGCCCGGGGTTCATTCGAAGTCCTTGGGAACTCTGACGCGCTGAGATTCCTGGGTTCTAACGTTCGTTTTACTATTGACATTGGAGTGTTGCTGAAATTATTCCTCTTGTTTACTTGTTCATTAAATAGCAACTGGTAAGTACCAATGACCATAGCAATTTCATTCTTTTTCGTTTGAGTTCCTGCTCTACATATCTATGTCTCTGAGATCTATTTTTGATATGAACCAACATGCTATTGTCTTCCCTAAAGCTGAGGCTCTATACCTTCTAGTAATCGAACTTGCCTATTTGTTGCCATGATTCTGTTTTTCTTAAGCATGTTTGCTTTAATGTATGCATTTGAATGCTTGTTACAGTTGCTTATTCTGAGTTTAGCTTTTACCTTGATATGTATTCTTGTGATAACTAGAGTCATGCCCAGAACATGTTCTAATGCTTGTTGAGTTAATCATATGCAGCTTAATACTTTTCTAGAGTTAACTCCTGATCATGTTATTAGCCTAAACATGCTTTCCCTGCTACTTGTAAATTAATGCTTGTTCCCTGCCTTGTTTAATCTGGTGTTCTTTAATACTGCCTAAGAATTCTAGGATGAAATTCAATATCTGGCCTCTTCTCCCATATGTGATTAAGCCTAGTGCAAGCTAGTCCTGTTAACCTATATTTGACATATTCTTGCCCATTATGAGTCACGGTGTGATTTAAACCTTTGTGTATGATTGATAATGTTAAAATTCTTGATGCCCAGTTAAGTGGATTGTTACAGACCATGTTCATCGGCTTGTTTATTATGATCATACTTTTACTAGACCCTCATGCTAGAAATTTTACTTGCTTCTGTTTGTGTTTCTGCAAGATTCCTCTGTCCAGATTGTATTTAAGTTGATCTTAGATCATATTATATCTTGAAACTCTACATGGAGTTGTCTGTTAGTTTGTGATGTTCCATCCTGTCTTTTGAACTTCTAGCATCTAATGTATATAACTCTGTGTGATCTCGTCTATTTGCTCTGGTTTAAACTACTGTTAGTTGTAGTCCTACGAACTAAGTGTGTGGAATTCAAGTGGTCTGATTAATTTTTGTACAATTTGTTACTCATATGGTTAAGTTTGGCATTGCTGGGTATGTTAGTTCTCCCTTCAGACTTGGTATGAGTCTGTGTTCGAGTCATGCAGCTGACACACTTTAATGTCCTGGGGTGTACCTAGGCCTGGGTTTACTATTTTGTGTGAAGAATGAGTTCACTGAAGACTTGAAGTTGCTGGGTTATCCACCCTGGTTGGATAAGAAATGGAACAGTCCTCAATAGAAGACAGCAAATGGAACTCATAGCTCCTATCACTAAGGAAGATGTATTTGAAGCTCTAAAAGGTATAGATGACATGAAGGCACCTGGAGGGGATGGCTTTAATGCATGGTTTTTTAAGAGAGCATGGAATATCACTGGTGATGAGATTGTAAATGCAGTTCTGAAGTTCTTAAGCAATGGAAGAATGTTCAAGCCAATCAACTGCACGGTAGTTACTCTTATTCCCAAAGTAAAAAACCCAACCTCAATCAAAGAGTATAGACCAATCTCATGCTGCACTACCCTATACAACATCATATCCAAAATGTTGACAAGTAGACTGAGGGAAGTAATGAACAAACTGGTGGATGAGTGCCAGGCAGCATTTGTACCTGGCAGAGGTCTGATTGACAACATCTTACTTAGCCATGAGTTGATAAAAGGTTATGGTAAGAAAGGGGTCTCACTTAGGTTCATGATCAAGATTGACATGCAAAAGGCATATGACTCACTTGAATGGGTGTTTTTGGAACAAGTGTTAGATGGACTGTGTTTTCCTAAGGAGTTTATAGGATGGATTATGGAATGCATCAAAACAGTGTCATACTCCATTAATATTAATGGTAGTCCTACTGTTCCATTTGAACCAAAGAGGGGTGTGAGACGGGGAGATCCTATGTCTCCATTACTGTTTGTATTAGCAATGGAATACTTGACAAGAATTTTGAAGCAACTGAAGGAGCAGCCTAACTTCAATTATCACCCAAGGTATGAAAAACTGAGTATTGTCCAACTCAGTTTTGCTGATGATTTATTACTTTTCTATCGTGGAGATCTGGTGTCTGTACAGTTGTTATATGAATGTTTCAACAAATTCTCAAAAGCTTCAGGACTAGTGGCAAATCAAAATAAAAGCTGCATGTATTTTGGTGGAGTTCCAATTGCAACACAGAAGGATATCATTCAGATGACTGGATTTACTACAGGTGAACTTACTTTTCGATACTTAGGTGTCCCATTGAGCTCAAAGAGGTTATCAGTAAGCCCGTGTCAACCTCTATTGGACAAAATGCTGGGGAGAATTAAGCAATGGACAGTGAAGTTTCTAAGCTATGATGGGAGGCTGCAATTGATAAAAAGTGTTCTAATAGATATCCAATCTTTCTGGTCACAAATATTTCCACTACCAAAAAAGATCATTCAGTTGGTTGAAGCCATTTGTAGGAAGTTTCTATGGACTGGTGATACTAGCTCGAGTAAGAAAGCATTAGTGGCTTGAGATAAATTGTGCAGACCTAAAACTAAAGGAGGTTTGAATGTTACGGATCTTGGTATATGGAATAGAGCAGCATTATTGAAACATTTATGGAATCTTTGAAAGAAGAAGGACAAGATGTGGATAAGATGGGTGCATGTCTACTATATAAAAGGAAAGGATCCATGGAAGTAGATGCGAAGCAAGCTTCATGGATTATCAGGAAGATATTGCAGGTTGGGAAATACTTGAATGAAGCAGGCTTGAACACTGGAATGGTGCTGATGACAGAAACATTTTCTATCAGAGAAGTGTACAAACAACTGAGAGGAGATTTTCCAAAGGTGAACTGGAGTAGATTGTTATGCAACAATAGAAGCTGTCCAAAATGGAGATTCATACTGTATCTCGCATTAGAGGGGAATTTATATACAAAAGATAGATTGAACAGCTGGGGGATACAAGTAAGTCCAAACTGTCCATTATGCGAGCAAGAGTTGGAAAGTCACAAGCACCTTTTCTTTGCTTGTCCATTCTCAGTAGATGTTTGGAGAAGGTTACTAGCATGGCTGGGGATTACACGAAGACCAGAAAGCTGGGATGAGGAGTTCAAATGGGCAATGGATCGTGTTAAAGGCAAAGGATTCAAAACTATGATATATAGGATGACCATGACTGGAGCAGTGTACCACTTATGGTTGGAAAGGAATCGACGAGTTTTTCAACAGGAAAGAAGATGCAGCGAAGATATTGCTAGACAGTTAGTACTAGAAATTCATTGTATAGGCTATAGACAGAGTAGATTGAGAAAATTTTTGCAAATGTTCAATTTTTATCCTTAGATGGTGTTAGAGAGGATGAGATTGTACTAAGTTTAGGGCCGGTTGTCCAAACTTAGTGTTTGCTATACTTGTAAATATTTACGTGGTAATAAAAGTTTAATTACCAAAAAAAAAAAAAAAAGTTGTCGGGTTATTCCTCTTTGGGCTTGCTCTGCTTATTGGGCATGTAATTATTTTAGCTTGTAATATTTGAGCATGTATTCTTTATTTTGGGCCTGTAATGATTTGTAAACCAATAATTGGGGCGTTAGTAAAATTAAAGAATGGTTGTGCTTTATTATTGCATAAAGGGTAGAGAACATGCCTATAGGGTCCACGTGATTTATTTGCTATTTTGTTTAACTTGCTCTACTTCTGCACACTAATAGAAATCATGTCTATAGGAATCGCAAACACCTCACCCAACTTGTCTAATACTCGTACGCTATCTCAAACATGTTAGTAATCGCTATACTTGATTTCATGTCAATTACTATTCGCTTCTAGACAACATGCCTATAGGAATCAAGCGTCTTGCTTAATTATTAGACAGTATGCCTATAGGATATGATAATACAGGTCTTCACTAATTATTCATCTAAGCATCACGACTATAGGATTTAACCAACTACTTGTGTTTTTTTCATTACACTACCTCGCCTATAGGAAAAAAGTGTTATAAAATCAAGTCTAATGGTCAATTGTTAGAAAACCTGCCTATAGAATGTTGTCACTCGCTAAATCGTTTATGAGATCAACGTTGTTAATACTAGACTTTCAAAGCTATTTCATTGCCTAAATTATGCAACTACTAGAAATCATGCCTATAGGACAATGTCACCTGCCTAGGACGCATATTTATAAAATCAGCGCTAATAATTCTGAGTTTGCAAACAGTTTACTGTCTCCTCACCTAAACCATTTAGAGAGGACAATAATGTTGCATATGCTGGAATTCAGAATCACCTAGAAACCATGCTATAGGACTCTAAGTCTTAATTCTGAAATTATCTACTACCTATTCTGCCCGTGTGCATTTTTTGTCTATGTGTGGAGGCTAACTTGGGCCCTTAATTGGCTTTATGTGAAGTCCTATCTGTTTTTAATGTCGCTTAGTTTTATCATTTTGAGCAACCTAAGTTGAGTCTAGAACCATCTAATAGTAGGTCCAAAGCCTCTAGACCATAGGCATGGGACGGGTAGTCGACGCATAGGATACAATTTAGAATTGAACTAGATCGCTTTTAAGTAACAACTTCAACATAGTAATCGGGTAGTAGGAGATGATAGTCTGTGCCCACTGAATAATATGAGCTACCCCCTACCTTAATGGAATTGCAAAGTATTATAGGGCCCCCCCCCCCCACCCGACGAGGACGTCTTC
>NW_017671422.1:3996-27931 GCF_001879085.1 Nicotiana attenuata | reverse complement strand
CCCCAGAAGGAGGCCTTCTTCGCCTTCCACCTAAGCTGCGCAGGAAAGGCCCAAAGCAAATCCCAGAGAACAGTAAAGCTTCATAGGGTCTTTCTGTCCAGGTTCAGGTAGTCCGCATCTTCATAGACATGTGTATTTCACCGAGCCTCTCTCCTAGACAGAGCCTAGATCGTTACGCCTTTCGTGTGGGCCGGAACTTACTTGATAAGGAATTTCGCTACCTTAGGACCGTTATAGTTACGACCGCCGTTCATCGGGGCTTCGGTCGCTGGCTCCCCTGTCATCAGGTCACCAACTTCCTTGACCTTCCGCCATTAGGCTAAAAAACTTAGGAACCCCCCCCCCCCTCTTTTTTTTATATTCACACTTAGTCATTTAACATAGACCAATGCAGTTGTACACTTGTAATCTTTAAGATTTGTACCTATTAATTATTCTTATGTGTTATAATAGAGTCTTCAACTTCTATACTTTTCCTTGCCTATTTGATCACTTAGCTTAATTATCTAATCCACATAATGTAAATTTTGGCCAGGAACCATAGTTGTGGACCTCGAAGAGTGCCTAACACCTTTTCTTTGAGGTAATTTGAGCCCTTACCTGATCGTTGATAGTGTTGACTAGTAAAACAGAGTAATTTGCAAATAGGTGCCCTAACGCACCTTAAAATCTTTAGGTGGCGACTCTTCTCTTTTAATACCCATTAAAAGAGTTATCACGTGTCGAAACCTGATTTCGCGAGAAAACGGGGCGCGACAGCATGGAAACTCTGCTGGGGAAATACTTAGGCTCTTACCATAATGAACTTGACTTGTATGGATTATTTCCCTTATTTTTCTATATTTGTTTAAATGACATGCACATCCCTTCCCTTATTTTCCTATATTTGTTTAAATTGCTATGACATGCACATCCTTTCCCTTATTGTCCTTACTTTTTATGACATGTATGACCTCTATCCGTTTCTTTCATCTTGTCTAAAACTGCTATATCAAGACTCTCCCGTCCCTAATTTCCTACTTGTTTCATTACAGTCTCGCACATTTTCATAAGTTAAACTGACTTCTCTTTTTGTCCTTTTCTTTCTCCTTTGTTTCTACTCCTGTTCATTTTATCATAATTGTTGTTTTTACGTACTTTTATCATGCAAATACTTGACAATGTGTTATTATTTCTGCATAAGGCATGCTTTACATCATACTCCACTCGTGCCTATTATCAACATAGCGGCGCTTTATGAGTGTCCGCGCTTTCTGAAATTACCCTTTTAAATTGGAGAGGCTTATTTGCGGTAGACTAGTCGATCAGTGGCGCAGTCGACAGTCCCATGCCTTTTCCTCTCAAGTTGTCCACTTGAGAGTACCGGTCTAGACCCTTCTAGAAACCACACTCCAATTTGAAATGTACATGCATCATGCTAAACCTAGTACAGATTGAGGCATTATTGACGTAACAACCCTCTTAGATAAACCTTGTCCAAAGTCCGTCAGAATTTCTATAATCCCAAAAGACACTATCATGTTATGTGCATTACTTGGAGAAAATGTGTCAACATGCTGATCGTTACTGCGTAAATAGTCGAATCTGGAGGGGGGAAATGGCTAACTTTAATCTGTTTGAAGAAAATGAAGCACGAAATCCCCAGGTTCGGTATGGTCCAGAATATCCCGCCTTTGCTACTTGATTGGTGAAAGGACCTTGCACCTTATGATAAAAATCATGTGAGGAGAGTACTTGGTGACCTGCCATCTTTACTGAAGATTAGACAAAATAGGGAACTGATCGAGGCCGCTACCATGTTCTGGGACGAGAAAAGGGCTATTTTTCGATTTGGCAATATAGAAATGACTCCTCTCCTGGAAGAAATAGGGGGTTTCTCCAAGTTACCAGGGATCGACTGGGACTGCTAGTGCCAAAAAATCGCACTCCGCGCGGTTTTCTAAAGATGTTGGGTTTTAAGAAGAATGATGAACTGCTCTGTCTAAAGAAATCATACATCCCTTTTGAGTTTCTTTACGACGTTATAGGCATAGCAAATCATACCATCTTAATCATCATGAACTAGCCATTACTTCTTTAGTGGGTGCATCGCCGGGTTAATGTTTTTATTATCTGCTTCTTGGGGTTGTTGATCTTTTTGATGCAAGGAGGAAGGATTCACACTCGCTTATCCATGGTCTCCAGGACCTTAATGGAAGGCATCGAAGGTAAAGCTTATACTATCATCCGAATGATCTTAGCTGAGTTATCGTGCTCTAGATCGGTGCAAGCATGGGTTCGGACATTTTGAGGGTTGTAACTTATTTCTACAAGTCTGGCTGTTGGAACACTTTCAGAGGGGTGAGTATCGTCAACAGCTTCTGCGAAGACCACATGAATGACTACATAGCCAATCATCACCCAAAGAAAATGACGTTTATTCCAGACAAGTTTGGAAAGCCAGGAAATGTTGTAGGTTGGGTGCGTTTCTTCAGTAATCTGATAGACGAGCAAGTTCGTTGGATGTTTATATGGTTTCCTAGTAGTGAGTTCATCATCAGATCTAAAGGGACTACTCACTTGGTATTGATCAGGCTGTGAGACATCTACCTTTATGCTCCTGTAAGGGTAATGAGGCAAGCTGGAAGAAAACAAGTCATACCTCGGGTTTCCAACATGGTCCAGTGCAAGGCACATTTCAAGGGAGATGTCATCCCATTCAAGTTCGAAGCGCAACACATGTGGAACCAAAAGATCATTGTGGAAGGAGAAACTATTGAGCCAGACTACTATCACGCCGTCCATATGTACTACTATCTATCATGGCTAGAAGACGGCGTAGCTGGGGACATCAAACCAGGAGTCAATCTGAAGGATAGGATCATAGATTAAGTGGCTGAGGCACAGTTGAAGTACAAGAGGCTGCGCAAAAAGGTGTTCGAGTCCGAAGCTAAGCATCTGGAGCAGCACAAAGTAAACATGGAGGCGATAAGGGAATGGAAAGATATTGCCACTAAGTCAACAGAGAGATTAGAATACTTGGAGCAAGTGCAGATGGAGCTAGAAGGGAAGAAGAGAAAGCGACATTGGGATTGTCAAGGCATGAACGACGATGAAGGAGGAAAGCTGGCAAAGGCTTATTTATTGCTGGACATGCGCGATCTGGGAAACATGATTGATGGGTTAAGAGAGCCAAACATAGGGAAGGTCCTTCAGGGACAAAGTAGATAAGGAGATGATGCTCTTTACTGTTTTCTAGCTTAGATTAGATTTTGATGTAATAAGGATTAATGCCATTAGTGATTTTATTATTTGCCGATTTAGTAAAAGATTGTTTTTGGCTTATTTCCGCACTAATGAAATGAAGTAAACGTTGGCATCAATTTTCTCCACGTCTATGTGTCGCTAAGGCCTACCTCAAGCACAATGAGGTCCCCAAATTAGGACGCGAATTATTGCATGACTTTTGTGAAACATGTTTAAATATTGCAAACACTCTTTTATTTCACCTAACCGACTTGGTTACCTTTTATTTTTATTTCTTAATTTATTCCCACTCCCAAGGGTTGGTTCGTGCATACTTGCATCATCAGTATACCACACAAAATCCAGAGGTCCTCCACCTCCTCCTCCACCTAGCGACTCGAAAAGCGAAGGCAAGGGCAAAGGGAAAATTAATAATTTAAGTGGTATCCGAAAAGATAATGCTACTGTGGCAGAAAATGTTGAAACTTCAGATGGTAGAAGCACCCGGGGCAGAATGAGTTGGTCTTACGTTTGGAGCAGAAAATTCTGGAACTACACCGCGAGCTTGAGTAGGTCCAAAATTTGGCAAACCATTCCCTTACTCTCAATGTTCCCAACATCAACCAGCAAAATCCAACTACCCAAAACCAAACATTTCCAAAAAACACACAAAACCAGAATCCACCACCCATAGCTTCAAATCCTCCCGCACCTCCCCAAAACCTTAACCCACCACCAGTGCAAACCCCTCAACAACACCACCATCATCCAGCTCAATACCCACAAACCACTACTTTTTACACTTCCCAAAATGCACCACAACCTATTCCCGATCCCTAAAACTCAACCAACGGCCACCCATATACCCAAGTTCCAGGAACTCATCAAAGCAATTAGATATATGTGGAAACCTTACCCCATACCCCGCAGCAAACCCTATACATACCTGAACCGATTGAGAAGGACCTGCTCATTCGAAACATGGCAGAGGAACACAAGAAACTTACAGGGAGAGTCTAGAGTGTTGAAAGTGAGAAAGGCGTTGAAGGTCTGAATTATGAAGATCTGTGTATTCAGCCAGATGTGGAATTGCCGGAGGGTTACAAACCTCCCAAGTTTGAAATGTTCGATGGCACTAGTGATACGAAGGTGCAGCTGAGAACCTATTGCGAAAAGCTTGGGGAGTAGGTAAGAATGAACAAATCCGCATGAAATTGTTCATACGAAGTCTTATAGGAGATGCCCTGTCTTGGTATATCAGTCAAAACCCGAAGAAGTGGGCAAATTGGGTAAGTATGACATCAGATTCAGGTTTAGCACAGAGAACGCGCCAGACGTTTTCCATATCAGAAACCTCAAGAAGAAGTCGACGGAAACCTTCCGCGAGTATGCTACTCGTTGGAGGTTAGAAGCCGCAAAGGTAAGGACAACACTTGAAGAAGAACAAACGAACAAGTTCTTTGTTAGAGCTCAAGATCCGCAGTATTATGAAAGGTTAATGGTCATCGAGAATCACAAGTTCTCAGACATTATCAAGTTAGGAGAGAGGATAGAAGAAGGAATCAAAAGTGGGATAGTGACTAATTTCGAGGCACTGCAATCCACAAATAAATCCTTGAAATCAGGAGGTATCTCAAAAAAGAAAGAAGTGGGTGCTGTGATGGTAGCCTAGGGCCCTAAGCCTCCCCTCACATACCAAATACCTCCACCCACATATCAACCCTCACCCCCAAAATACCAATAACCTGCCACCACCTTCCATACCTACAACACCCAACCTGTATATTACCATTCATCTCCACCCGCTAGCCACAACTACCCAAAGCCACGTCCAAATTTCGACCGCAGAACTCCCAGACAATACACCCCCAATTGCTGAACCTATAGACCAACTGTATGAGAGACTAAAGGTCATTGTTTACGTTACCCCTATTCCTGCTGTTGCTGTTAAGAATCCTTCCTAGTAGATCAATCCCAACAAAACATGTGCCTATCATTCAGGCATGAAAAGTCATACCATCGAAGAGTGCCGCATGTTTAAGATAAGATTCAGACAGTAAGCGACACTAAGGTTATACAAGAAAAGGAAGCAGCACCAAATGTCTGTAATAACCCTCTCCCGCATCACAGAGGTGAGGGGTGAATGTAATAGAAACTTATGAGGAATGGGATCAGGAAGGGTCCATCGAACTCATCCGAGAAGTTGGCACTCCTAAAACATCTCCGGTCACCCTCACGCCAGTTGTGGTCCAAACCTAGGCACCATTTGAAATCAAGGTAGCTACACCCTTCACTGTAATGGTAGCTCCCACGCCATCTTACAAGTCTAATGTCGTCATGTGGGATTATGTCACGGAGGCGAGAATAAAGGGAAAAGCCAAGATGGAAGAAACAATTATCGCGCAAGGTATGACTAGAACTAGCAGAGTTTACACACCTGAGAATCTGGGAGGAACGAGCAGAGAAGTTGCACCTAAGACGCCTGTTGTTAAGACTGGAACTAACCACATATGGAGGAAGATACAAGCAAGCGAGTACTTTGTTGTTGACCACCTGAACAAGACTCCCGCTCAGATATCCATTTTATCATTGTTGCAAAATTCAGACGCACACAAAAATGCCTTGATGAAAATGTTGAGTAAAGCTTATGTACCCACCGACATCACTAGTGGAGAGATGGATAACATGGTCGGACAGGTACTGGAGAGTCACAAAATTACTTCCCACGAAGATGAGTTACAACCAGAAGGGTTGAATGACAACAAGGCGTTGCACATCACAGTGCAATTTGAGGACAAGTTCATTGCCAGGGTCCTGATAGATAGAGGTTCGAGCCTGAACATATGCCCACTGACCACTCTGAAAAGATTAAGTAAAGGCCTGCATGAGATACGGATGGGAAGCATGAATGTAAAGGCGTTCGAAGGATCTCAGAGAGCCACTATCGAGGAAATTAACCTTGATCTACAGATGGGTCCGACTTGGTTTGATATTGAGTTCCAAGTGCTAGATATATCTGCTACTTACAACATATTGTTAGGATGAAGGATACATGCGGCTGGGGCAGTGGCTTCTACTCTGCACCAGGCTATGTAGTTCGAGTGGAATCATCAAGAGGTGATCATTCATGGAGACGGAAGCAACCCTATTTACACCAACTAGATCGTTCCAATCATCGAAAACAGGAGGAAGCTGGGTGGAGAAACATATCACCGCACTGAGCGGGTAAACACAATTGAAAAAGATCGATGGTGGAGCAAGAAGATAGAAAGCATATTGTTGTGGACGGGATATGAACCGGGCAAGGGTCTCGGCAAAAAGCTTCAAGGGATCACTAAACCCATACAACCATAGTATCATGGCATGACCTTTGGACTCAGGTATGAATATACCATACAAGAACAACAGGATTTGATACCGCCATGGCGCGACCCATTATTATCCGCTAGAACAACCCATACCACATCTGCACCAGACATTCTATCAGGCTGACATAATGTGGGGATTCGAGGAAGATGAGATTTTGGCCGGTATGAGGAAGCTATTTCTGGATGAAGAAGACATGGAATGCAGTGCAATTGTTGAGGAGAAGGAGGAAGACCTTACCATTCAGATAGTGGGAGAAGGAGCTGTTCTCAAGAACTGGACCGCTGCACTATTTCGGGCTCGCCGAGTTCCTAGGTAGACTGGAAAATTAGCATGACTTGTTTTCAAATTGTTTTGAGCATTGATCGGGTCCAAGCCTACACTACTATTGAGTAGCGAGGGTGGTCGATTCAGTTTTAACCCAACTAGGCCGGGATCGAATCCACATGGAGTTAATGTTTGGAATTAGGTTTATATCTAAGCAAGATGCGGGCTTTGGGTCTAATTACACTTCACTAGTTTGGGTTTGATTTCATAGATATATAGCTAAGATCGTCTAACTCCCCGGCAACGGCGCCAAAAATTGATCGGGTCCAAGCCTACATTACTATTGATTAGCGAGGGTGGTCGATGCAGTTTTAACCCAAATAGGTCGGGATCGAATCCACAGGGAGTTAATGTTTGGAATTAGGTTTATATCTAAGCTAGATGCGGGCTTTGAGTCTAATCCACTAGTTTGGGTTTGATTTCTACTTCTAACTTTAATCTAAAGACTGTAATGATTGAAATTAAGGACAATATTTTTGTTGTTTTTTTTAAGTGTTTAAAGAGACTAGGGTCGTGACTTCTATATAGGTGGATATCCAACGGGTAGCAAAATCTAGGGCAAGTTTGATTAGTTGGGATCGTAATATAGCTATCACACCTGGGTACTCACTCTATACCTCTCAGTAGTTTGAGTGATGTTGCCCTAATTGACTTTCTCAAGATCAAATGGGTATTTATACAAATCAAGTGATATTAACCCTTTTATTGGGGCTATCAATTTCTTGAGTTCACCTCAATTCCTTGTTAGCCTAGTCGTCCTAGACTTAGTCCCTTTTTCTCAAGTAGAGACTAAGTCATAAAGGAATGAATCAATATTTGCAATCATTAATTCTATAGTTCTAGCAAGAACTAGGCTAAATATCACTAACCCATTCACATTCAAGCCCTAAAATCAAATACCTATCAAATACCCACACTAGGTTTGGATCACAACCCTAGCTATGGGTTTAGCTACTCATGTAAATAAAAGAAATCAAAGATGATAAGAAGTTAAAATCCATAATATTAAATTGTGGAATGAAAATCTAATGTTATCTAGTACAAAATTTTCGAAAACAGAATGCTTAGCCATCTCACATGCTCATATAAAACATAACATAACATTAAAATGACAAAAAGTTCTATTCATACTAAGCTGAAAACATCTGGAAAAATTGCCCCTGCGGAGGTTGTGCGGCCGCATAATTCTGAGCGCGCCCGCACTCTTGCTTTTGTGGCCGCATAATTCGATGCGATCATTTCAGATAGAGGTACTCAGTTCACATTACCATGGTATTCCAGTTTCCATCATTTCAGATAGAGCTACTCAGATTCTTGAGGATATGCTCCGTGTGTGTGTGATGGAGTTCTGAGGTTCTTGGGATCAGTTCTTACCACTTGCGGAGTTTGCCTACAACAACAGTTACCAGTCCAGCATTCAGATGGCACCCTGTGAGGCTCTGTATGGTAGGCGGAGTAGATCCCCGGTGGGTTGGTTCGAGCTGGGTGAGGCTAGATTATTGGGTACAGACTTGCTTCAGGATGCTTTGGAGAAGGTTAAGGTGATTCAGGATAGACTCCACACAACCCAGTCCAGACAGAAGAGTTATGCGGACCAGAAGGTTCGCGATGTTTCATTTATGGTTGGAGAGCGGGTCTTGCTTCGGGTTTCACCTATGAAGGGCGTTATGAAATTTGGGAAGAAGGGCAAATTGAGCCCAAGATTTGTTGTCCCCTTTGAAGTATTGCGACGTGTTGGGGAAGTTGCTTATGAGCTTGCCTTACCTCCCAGCTTGGCAGGAGTTCATCCAGTATTTCATGTTTCCATGCTCCGGAGATATCACGATGATCCGTCGCACGTGTTGGATTTCAGTTCATTCTTGTTGGACAAGGATCTATCTTATGTTGAGAAGCCAGTGGCTATATTGGACAGGCATGTTTGAAAGGTGAGGTCAAAGAGCATTGCATCAGTAAAGGTTCAGTGGCGGGGTTAGCCGGTCGAGGAGGTGACTTGGGAGACCGAACAGGATATGCACAGCCGTTACCCTGATCTTTTTACCACTTCAGGTATGTCTCTATGCTCATTCGAGGACGAACAAATATTTTAAGAGGGGGAGAATGTAACGACCTGGCCGGTCGTTTTGAGAATTTACGCCCCAATCCCCTATTAACTGCTTCCCCCATGCCTTTTTCTATTATTGTGATTTGTTGGGATGGTTCATCTTGAGTTGTGGAGTGTTTTGGGACACTTAGTCCCTAAATGGAAGCTTAAGTCTTAGAATTTGGACCGTAGTCGGAGCAGTGTGAAGACGGCTCTAGAATGGAATTCCGTCAATTCCGTTAGCTCCGTTGGGTGATTTCGGGCTTAGGGGAGTGTCTGGATTATGTTTTGGAGGTCCGTAGCTCATTTAGGCTTGAAATGGCGAAAGTTAAATTTTTGGAGTTTCGGGCTAATAGTGAAATTTTGATATCGGGGCTGGAATCTGATTCCGAAATTTAGATTAGGTCCGTAGTGGTGAATGTGACTTGTGTGCAAAATTTGGCGTCAATCGGACATGGTTTGGTTGGTTTCGGCATCGGTTGTAGAATTTTGGAAATTCAAGTTCATTAGGTTTGGATTGGAGGGTGATTCGTGGTTTTAGCATTGTTTGATGTGATATGAGGGCTCGACTAAGTTCGTATGATGTTTTAGGATTGGTTGGTATAATTAGTTGAGGTCCCGGGGGCCTCGGGTGAGTCTCGGGTGTTTAACGCACTTGATTTGGACTTAGGCAAAATTCTGAAGTTGGTTACGGATGCTTTCAAGTTTGGATCAGGAAGAGTCTTCAATCGTTTCTCAAGTCGAGCTACACTTAGAATTTCACCTAGACAAACATTCAGGGCAAGTTCTAGACTTATTGGCACGGAACTTGGACTTGCAGTTCAATACCTCACCTCTCAAGCTGCTGGATTGTTAAAGACAACAGAGTCGAGGGACCACAACAAACCTAGCTAAGATTGAACATCACAAATGGCTCAAAGAAACCACTCGATGACTGTTTTAGTCAACACAAGAGTCTAAAGGTCACAATTAGAGCTATTATTTGCCAATCAACTTGTTTCTAACCATAAGGTCAACGGTAAATGTGTTAGTACCAAGTGAAGCCTGCTTGAGACACTTTTATTCATTACTACTATATATACCAAAAACATAAAGAAAACGGACTCAATCCCTTAAGAAGGTTGTCACGCCATCCATCGTTGGGAAGAGCCACCCGGTTCACACAACATCCACCTTTGAAACAACCGTGGCATTAAGAAAACCAAAGGCTTATTGTCAACACAAAACTTAAAAAGAAGCTAACAGAGTAAAAAGAAGCTACTAAAGTAAATAAGAAGCTATGCTACTAAGTGAAAATAACGAAAGAAGTTATGAAGTAAACTACGGAAATTAAACTGAATATATACAAACTTGAGATAAAGCGAATATATACATAAGTGGAAATGAATATACACACCAAATGGTAAAAATATATACATACCAAAAGTGAAAATAAAGATAAATAAAGATGAAGAAAAATAGTGTAATGGTTATTACATACCAAATGTCATCAAATCAAAATGGACCACATCTAAGACATTTTTCAGTATTTTGTTTTGAAATAATTACTCGAGCCATCGAGTCGTACTTGTTGACATTTTTAAAGTTTATTAATGCATTGTTGCTTTTCGTATTTATTGTTATCTTTGTATATTCTTTTCAGCATAATTATTACATATCCTGATGAACCTATCACTGTGACATGTAATGAGACAACGCAACATAAGGACAGTGATTCGGAAGATCTGGAAGATGAATAATACCTGAGAAAATTGTCATAGAAGTAGAGAATTTTGAAAACAAACCAAAGTCTAATTTGGAGAAAACTTAGGCTGTTAACTTAGGGGATTCTGAAACAGTCAAGGAAACTTGTATAAGCATTCATCTATCAGCGTCAGAGGAGGAAGAGTATATCAAGTTCTTAAGGGAATATGAGGATATTTTCACATGGTCCTACGACGATATGATTGGGTTAAGCACATCCATAGTAGCTCACAAGCTACCTACCAACCCCATGTGTCCGCCGGTAAAGCAGAAGCTCAGAAAATTCAAGCCAGATATTAGTCTGAAGATAAAAGAGGAGGTTACCAAGCAAATCAAAGCCCAAGTTCTTCGAGTGGTCGAATACTCGACCTAGTTAGCCAACATTGTGCCGGTTCCAAAGAAAGATGGGAAAGTCAGAGTGTGCGTTGACTATCGAGACCTTCACAGAGCAAGTCCTAAGATGATTTCCCGCTGCCTAACATACACATACTGATCGACAACTGCGCTAAGCATGAACTCCAATCCTTTGTGGATTGCTTCGCAGGATATCATCAGATTTGGATGGACAAAGAGGATGCTGAAAAGACCGCTTTTATCAGACCATGGGGAATAATTGGTTACAAAATGTTGCCATTTGGTTTGAAGAATGTTGGGGCCACCTACGTGAGGGCCATGAAGGTTGTCTTCCACGATATGATACACAAGGAAACAAAGGTGTACGTGGATGATATAATCATCAAATCCAAAAGGAGCACAAATCACATAGCAGACCTGAAGAAGTTTTCTGACCGACTTTGAAAATATAATTTGAAGTTGAACCCCGCAAAATGTGCCTTTGGAGTCCCTGCTGGAAAGTTGCTAGGTTTCATCGTCAGCCGCCAAAGTATGAGTTAGACCCGTCAAAAATCAAAGCTATCCAGGACTTGCCACCGCCAAGAATAAGAAGGATGTTATGAGTTTTCTAGGACGCCTCATTTATATCAACCATTTTATAGCTTAATCAACGGTGATATGTGACCCAATCTTCAAGATGCTGAGGAAAGATACTGCAGCAAGCTGGACATAAGAATGCTAGAAAGCCTTCGACAAAATCAAGGAGTATCTATCTAAATCGCCTATATTGGTCCGGCTAGAACCAGGAAGACCTCTGTTGCTTTATCTGTCCGTGTTGGATGAAGCTTTTGGCTGCGTTCCGCGACAACATGGAAAAACGGGAAGGAAAGAGCAAGCGATATATTATCTGAGCAAGAAATTCACACCTTACGAGGCTTGGAATTCTCTGTTGGAATGCACCTGCTGTGCTTTGATATGGATAGCCCAAAATTTGATACATTATTTCTGCGCATACACTACATATCTCATATCAAGGATAGATCCACTAAAATACATCATTCGGAAACCCATGCCTACGGGTAAGTAAGCGAAGTGGCAGATATTGCTAAGTGAATTCGAGAACATCTATGTGACATAGAAGGCAGTCAAGGGGCAAGCATTGGCTGATCACTTGGCGGAGAATCTCGTAGACGGAGAATACGAACCATTGAAGACATATTTGCCCGACGAGGAAGTGTCATTTGTAGGAGAAGATATTACCGAAGCATATGACGGTTGGAGGATGTTCTTCGATGAAGCAACAAACTTCAAGGGAGTGGGCATCGGAGCTATCTTAGTATCTGAAATCGTTCAATATTACCCAGTATCCGCAAAACTCAAGTTCCCGTGCACCAACAATATGGCAGAATTTGAGGCCTGCATCTTGGGACTCAAGTTAGCCATCGGCATGAACATTCAGGAGTTGCTAGTAGTCGGATATTCTGATCTATTGGTACACCAGGTACTAGGAGAGTGGGCTACTAAGAACACCAAAATATTGGCATACCTGCATTGTGTACAGGAGCTGATCAAGAGGTTCACAAAGATAGAATTCAAACATGTTCCAAGGATTCAGAATGAGTTCGCAGATGCATTATCTACATTATCTTCTATGATACAACATCCAGATAAGAATTTCATCGATCCTATCCCAATAGGAATTCATAAGTAGACAGCTTATTGTGCTCATGTTGAAGAAGAGTTTGACGGAAATCCGTGGTTCCACGACATCAAGGAATACTTGGAAAAGTGAGAATACCCAGAGAACGCTACACACACTCAGAAGCGCACGCTTCAAAGATTATCCAAACATTTCCTTCAAAGCTGAGGAATTCTTTATAGAAGGACTCCTGATTTGGGACTGTTGTGATGTGTCGATGCCAAGGAAGCATCTAGATTGCTCGAAGAAATACATGCCGGAACTTGCGGACCTCCCATAAACGATTTCATTTTGGCCAAGATATTAAGAGCAGGGTATTTCTGGATGACTATGTAAACAGACTGTATCAAATATGTTCAAAAGTGTTACCAATGCCAGATACATGCTGATATGATACGGGTGCCGCCCAACGAACTCAATGCAACAAGTTCACCATGGCCTTTCTCTAATTGGGGCATGGATGTCATCGGACCAATTGAGCCAGTTGCTTCAAATGGACACTGGTTCATTTTAGTGGCTATAGATTACTTCACAAAATAGGTTGAAGCCGCGTCCTTTAAGGCAGTAACCAAGAAGGTCATAGTAGATTTTGTCCGGGACCGCACTGTTTGTCGATTTGAAGTACTTTACAATGCTGCCATCTCAACAGTGATCTGATGAAAGCCATGTGTGAAACATTCAAGATCAAGCATCGAAATTCTACAGCATACAGACCGCAAATGAATGGAGCCGTAGAAACCATCAACAAGAACATCAAGAAGATATTGAGGAAAGTGGTAGACAACTATAAACAATGGCATGAGAAGCTACATTTTTCTTTGCTTGGGTATCGAACCACCGTTCGTACATCAACTGGGGCAACTCCCTATCTATTGGTCTACGGTACTGAAGTCGTTATTCCCACCGAAGTGGAGATTCCTTCCTTAAGAATCATGCAAGAAGCCGAGCTCAGCGACGCAGAATGGGTGCGGAACCTGTATGAACAACTAGCTCTCATTGATGGTAAAATAATGAATGCAGTGTGTCACAATCAACTCTACCAGAACAGAATAGCAAGGGCTTTCAATAAAAATCCTAGGTCAAGGCAATTCACATCGGGGCAATTGGTGTTGAAACGAATCTTCCCAAATCAGGATGAAGCAAAGGGGAAATTCTCACTCAATTGGTAAGGCCCTTACATGGTTCACCGAGTACTAACAGGAGGAGCACTTATACTTGCAAAAATGGATTGAGAGATATGGCCAAAACCTATCAACTCGGATGCAGTCAAAAGATATTATGTTTAAGATTATGTTTGCACTTTCCATTTGATGTAACTGAACTACGCTTGACCTGATTCCTGTTTAAGAGGAGATACGTAGGCTGCCCTATGGGTTTGGTCACATCAAAATAAATTCTTCATTCCCCCTATGGTTAGAAATTGGGGCAAGATCTCGAGTTTGCTCGATCTCGGCATATTTAGAATCGCCAAGGAATGTATCGCCAAAAGTATGCATTTAAACTGGGATAGAATTTTGAGGAGGATCCTCAAAATACTGAGTTAAGGAGGTTGCATTGTCTCAAAAGCGTGTCACAGTCACCAGTTCGACAAAACTATTTGCTCTCATGCATTATCACATATGTCAAACAACTACATTTTTATATATAAGATTTTCACAAATGCATGTATTTCAAAAATTCCATTTTTTCAATAGTAGCCAGACGTTACCCGGGGTGACTCAAACAAGATCTCAAGATAGGAGCAAAGACAAAGCAAGGAATTGAGATCATGAACCAACCTCCCCTGTCCAAAACTCACGATTTTTCTTTGGATGCAAGCACAATGGACATAACAGGAATGTCCGCAAATATACACATGCAACAAGATCACTATCTTCACACTAATAGGAGTCGCCAAACACAAACGCGCCAAGCTAAGAATCACTTTTCCTCCTCATATTTAATCATTGTTGTTCTTGCATAGGGCTAAACACTACCCTCGCCATGGCATGAGGCTAAGATCTGCCTCTATTATTGCATAAGGCTAAGCATTTCCTTTCCTTGCAAGAGACTAAGCACCGTATCCATGAGGCTAAGCATTGCCTTTCCTTGCTGTCGACGCCCCCTTTTTCCTCGCGAAATCGGGTTTACGACATTTTTTTGGAAAAGGCAACTCTATTCCCGTTTGGGAATTGGGCTTTGGAATTGAAGAGTCGCCACCTAATGATTATAGTGCATTAGGACACTTTAAAAGAATTTGAGATGAAGAACCAGAGTTTGGGTAAGGGCTAGAAATTATCTGGAGGGGAAGGTGTTAGGCACCCCTCAAGATCCACTAGTGTGGTTCCCGGCCATGTTACAGTTGTGACTTTAAGTGCAAACAACAAGTAAACAAGCAAGAATTACAAATACGAGGGGGTTTTCATATAATAGTTGCAAATAATTTGAAA
This sequence comes from Nicotiana attenuata, assembly GCF_001879085.1. Lineage (NCBI taxonomy): Eukaryota > Viridiplantae > Streptophyta > Magnoliopsida > Solanales > Solanaceae > Nicotiana > Nicotiana attenuata. The sequence continues at coordinate 12,729 of NW_017671422.1, read as the reverse complement.
TTAAACGAAGTTAAAGAGGCTAAAATTTGAGAAGAAAGTAGTTTTCGAAACAAAAATAAATAGATAAAGGGAGACGGGTCCTATGTTTATAAATAATATGGATCACCCCACACAACACCCGATAACCGTTTATACACGTGGTGTTATCGCGTGGTCATCATATCCATATCTACCCTTCCCACCCTATTAAGGTATTAAAGCGCGGAATGTCTCGTTACTTATTGCATGCTAGTACCCGTCCCAATCCTATTAGTCCCGGAGGCATTTGGACTACTAGTCCTAAAGGGAGAGGGGTTTGGGGCCTTTTGAGATTTTTTAAAGGACAAAATACTAAGGCGTCAATCAAAACACATAATACAAGTAAGGGGGAAAGCAAATAAGCAAGTAGGGCTCAAATAAACCTCCTAGAATCAGATAAAGCCATAGAGTTTAACATGTCTTGCACATACTGGTTTGGTCTTAAATTAAATTAAAGCGATGTGCGGACTGGTTCAACACATATTTTTAGATAGGAAGTATGCATTAGGCTTACTCGAATGCAGTTGTTTTAGACATGATCCAGTTGATTAGTTAACCCTTTTTTTTGTCTATGTGTTGGATAGAACTACTGATTTTAAAACACAAGCTGATTTTTTTAAAAAAATTCAGAGTAACAAAAAGTTTTAGAAAAGGGTACGTGGTTTAACAACTAAACGAGTTCCAGAATGCAGATCGGTTGGGAAATGTTTACCAGAGTTCATGCGAGTAGGTTTAGAAAGAAAAGTCGTTTGTTTTAGTAAAATCAACACTGTTTTGAATAAGTGAGACAAGTTTTGGTTTCGAAATCCCTATGAGTATGCTTTCTATACGTGATACCTTTTTAAATACTAATGGAAGCCTTGTAAACCAAGATATCTACATATGCCATTTTATTATTAAACCTATCTGTTTGCCTAATGATGCTATTATATGCAGAGATGCAAACCCCTATAGGCATGGTATCTACATGCGTAGTTGAAGAATTCAGAAGTTAAATTCTATAGACATGCTTTCTACGTATGAAATTGCACAAATTAGAGACAAAATCCTATAGGCATATTTTCTACCCTTTGTGCATAAAAGTAACCCCTCCCTTTTTCACTAAATCCCCATGAGTTTATACAAATCATTACAGACCCGTAGAACAAGACTGAAATTAAAAGTACATCAGAAGCTATCAGCTACATCCGAGCAGCCTAATTCAGACCTAGTGTCTAATAATATGAGACTGAGCCACTTTCGAGATCAAGATTTCCAAAGCCTTCTCTTATCTAGGGTGTTTCAGAGATCCAAGGAGTTTTAGGAACCCCAGGCAGTGCTTACACCCAAGATATTAATCAGAATGAGTTATAGTGCAGTGTGGAAGAGCCAACCCTCAGGTGTCCAAGTTCAGAGGGAGCTCAGGGGTCCCAAAGCAAGGCTCACAAGAGAGGGGCAGAACTTAAATTCTAAGAATGAGTGCAAGTTAAATTCTAAGAATGAGTGCAAGTGCGATAGGGGGGGGGAAGAATGCCAAGGTAGGCTGGTGGTCATACCTAACCATGAGGTAGGCTGGCACACGCCTGACCAAGCCTGTTCAGCCAGCAAAAAAGAGCACAGACCTATTGAAGGTCAGACTATGGTCTAGACAGTGATATGGACACTGCCAGACCAAGGTCTTAAGCTCAAGATACATATAAAGGGGAAAGGGGAATGGGAATTGAAAGAGTTTAGGACTCAGGGAGTCCAGTCCATATACATGAACAACAATGTCAAGTGTTGTCATGTTTCTGAACCATAACTCAACAAACAAAAGGGATTGGGGGATAGGGATTCATGTAGGAGCATAGCAAAGAGACAAACCAACTTGCAAAATTTACATTATGGAAGCAGTAAACCCAATAAAGAATGAACTGGGGAATAAACACATAGGGGAGTGGCAGAAATTAAACTAAGGTAACATACCAGTTGCAGAAGAAGCAAGCAAAGAGAAGCAGGATACTTTCAAACCAAGCCACAATCAAAAGAACCTTAAGCTTATGAGTACAGAGAACTCGAATATTTTTTAAAGAAAATCTGAGTGTATTTTGAGAGAAGAAGTGATGGCTTGTTCATGTTCCCCCTCTTGAAAGGGAAGAAGTACAGGTATTTATAGTTTTGAAAATGAGTAGAAAACAAGGTAACAAATACAGTTTCGACACAAACATGGAAATAATCACAGTCAAAATCAATTAACACAGGTTTTCCCTTTAATCAAGGGATTACTGCTCAATGGGCACTTAACAGGATTAATATAAGGAAAGAAAATCAATTTGTAAGCAGAATGATTGTTGCCATAAAAGGAGCGGTAAAACCATATAGTAGGGGACTAAGTCTAAATACAGGAGTGTACTTATTTTGAAAAGGATCTGGTAAGGCCAAACAAAGAAGGAGAAACAATTAACCCTTAATGGGCGAGTAAAAAATCAGAGCTGCACAAGGAAAAGTTTTGAAAATCAATCACGAATTTGAAAATCAATCACAGAAGGGACTCAGTGTATAAATGACGTGCACAAGAAATAGACATGTGAGGCCAAGCTATGGCAAGGAGAGGTAGCATACAGTAATAGCATGATAGTCATGTAGGTCAAATTTCGTTGGCTTAGTAAGAGAGAGAAAAGATCAGAAGCATGCAAAAGGTTAGGTGAAAACCTTTCTGAAAACATAATCGAGTTTGACAGATAGTAAGAAAGCAGAATCAAAAGAATCACACAAAGAGATGCTGAAACCTTCAAATAAAGTAGAACAATTTCAAATAGGAGAATCGCACAAGTAAACTTCAGGAACTTGAGTAAACCCCGAAGAAACTAGGGTTTTTTCGAAATCAATCGAGTTTAGAGGCGATGAACAAGTAAAACAGTCTCAGATGCTCGAATAAACCCCCAAAATTAGGGTTTTCGACACTAATCAGGTGCAAACAAAGTAAATCAAACAGATAGACTCAGAAACTCAAACAAATCTCCAAAAATTAGGTTTTCAACACCAATCAAACTTAGAGATGATAAACAAATGAATCGAACAAAATATTAACAAACAGACTTAGAAACCCTAGTTTGAAATCAAAAGATTTTAAAAAGGAAAATCGGGGAAAACGTTTAAAATATCACATATAGAACAGATCGAGCACAGATCCGAACAAATAAACGAAAAAGAACCTCAAATGGGCTAGGGTTTCTGAGAACCCTAGAAACGAGAAAGGCTTGGAAGAGACAAGATCAGATCCGGAGTTGATAAGGTCGGAATCAGGCTCAGGAGGCTAAGACACGCCGGAGCAAGGCCGGAGATGGATGGAAACTCTGAATCGATGAAGGTCTGAGCGAGGACCTTCGAGGTCTGGCCTCGAACCTTCAGGTATCAAGCACGTGAGAGCAGTAGGGGGTGAGAATAGGTCGTCCATGGTTAGAACAGCCATAGATTCCGGTGGATTTGGGGTTGGAGGTGGCAGAGAGCGATTAGGGTTTCGAGAGAGCTCGAGAGCGTTTGAGAGAAGAGAGGAGTTAGAGGCGGCGCTCCTGAAAGAATGGGGTAGGGTTTAGGGGTCGTTTGGAATTAAAAAGGAAAGAAGAGATCTGGGCCGTTGATCAAAATGATCAATGGCTCAGATTTTAAAAAGAAAACGGGCGGGTTTGGGCGATTGGATCAAGTAATCGGGTTTAAACTGATTTGGGGGTTGGGATTGGGTTAAATTGGGGTGCAAATTGGGCTGTAATTGAAATGAAATTGAGGCCAGATTTTAAATAGCTACTTTTCCCCAGTTTTATTTTATAAAAATAGCGATGATGGTCTTAAAAATAAATTAAAATACTGAGTAAACAAATATTACATAAATATTAACTTAAAAATACTGGAACTAATTTTGTAATTATAAAATGCTATTAATCACAAAACAGGCTATAATTGCAATTATATGCAATTTTAGCTTTAAAAATACCAAATAAATTTTTAAAAATATGCAAAAATTACCTTAATTATATTGGTGCAAATGTTAGAATAAAAATGAATTATTCGCCAAAATGATAATTTTGGGAATAATTATTGGATTTTGTTGTATTAAAATAGGCAATGAATTGGTTTAAAAATCACTAAAAATGCCAGAACTCTTGGGTGCGCTTATATATGCACATATATGCTATTTTGGAAGTATTTTGAGTATAAAATTACTAGGGAAAAATTGGGTATCAACAGCTGCCCCTCTTTACCCGGGAAGGATGGAAGAGTTGTCGGGTAAGATATGATGGCCAATTTTGACCGGAAGCGGCAATTTGAAAAGAATTTGACCGAGCTCTGATTTCCGAGTTGCCTACATATCCCTTGTTTTACGGGAATCAGGCTGTATGTAGTTCAGGAACCATTGACGGAACATGCTGATGGAGATTCGAAAGAGACAGACACGATGTTTAGGTGACAAGAGGTATTTGAAGGTGGCAAGGTAGCCTTATGCAATGCAAGAAAATGCAGGATGGAGACAGTGCTTAGTCTCGAAAGGCAGAAAGGTAGCCTTATGCAGTGCAAATAATGCAGATGGAGATAGTGCTTAGTCTCGAAAGGCAAAAAGGTAGCCTTATGCAATGCAAGAAAATGCAGGATGGAGACAACGCTTAGTCTCGAAAGGCAGAAAGGTAGCCTTATGTAATGCAGATAGACGGAGACAGTGCTTAGTCTCGAAAGGCAGAAAGGTAGCCTTATGCAATGCAGATAATGCAGATGGAGACAGTGCTTAGTCTCGAAAGGCAGAAAGGTAGCCTTATGCAATGCGAGAATGTAAAAGGACGAGTAGAAGTGAGACATCTTAGCTGATAGCTGATATCGTGACTGTTGGGGAGGTTGTGTATGGATAGCAATTACGAACAAGTGATGATTCTGAGAGCTTGCGTTCTTGAGAAAGTATCCGTGCATAAATATACCTGACGATATTATTAGTCTGGCGCCTGCATCCAAAGAAAAATCGTGAGTTTTGTAAGGGGAAAAGGCTAGTTCGTTTTCCCCTGGCTTCCGGCGTTGCGTATCATTGGGGTACCGTTGCTAAACAGCAGCAATTCGAACAATAGTTAAGCATGACTTAGTAAATATAATGTAAGTAGAAAATAGTTTTCTTTAGATGAACCAACGACTGCGACGTGGTTCAAGACATTGCAACCTTTCTTGCTCCGGAATTTCGAGGGTCCTCCTCAAAATTCTACCCCAGTTTACTGGGCTGGCGCTTCTGACGGCTGCGCTGAACGGTTGAAAAAAATCAACTTCGGAATTTTGAGGGTCCTCCTCAAAATTCTGCCCCAGTTTACTAAGGTGACATTCCTGGCGATGAATGGCTGAAAACTAACTTCGGAATTTTGAGGGTCCTCCTCAAAATTCTGCCCCAGTTCCAATAGCAGGGAGGAAAATGGAATTTTTATTAAATTGTGACCGAACCCATAAGGCTGCCTACGTATCCCCTCTTAAACAGGAATCAGGTCAGGCGTAGTTCAAACTACATCATCATAAGAAATCATAAGTGGTTACACATAGTATCGTTTCACTGCATCTGAATTGATTGGCTTTGGCCAAACTTCTCCGTCTATTTCTGCAAGAATAAGGGCTCCTCCAGTTAGAACCCAGTGAACCATGTACGGACCTTGCCAGTTGGGAGGGAATTTCCCCTTGGCTTCATCTTGATGTGGGAATATTTTTTTCAACACCAGCTGCCCCGGTGTAAACTTCCTTGGCTTAACTCTTTTGTTAAAGGTTCTGGACATTCTGTTCTGATACAACTGACCGTGGCAAACTGCATTCATCCTTTTCCCATCTATAAGGGCTAACTGCTCGTAGCGACCTTTTACCCATTCTGCGTCGTCCAACTCTGCTTCTTGTATGATCCTCAAAGAGGGAATCTCTACCTCGGCGGGGATGACCGCCTCTGTACCATAAACCAGCATGTAGGGAGTTGCTCCGGTCGATGTGCGGACCGTGGTGCGGTATCCCAGTAGGGCGAATGATAATTTCTCATGCCGTTGTTTATGACTTTCGACCATCTTCCTTAATATCTTCTTGATATTCTTGTTGGCTGCCTCTACAGCTCCATTCATCTGAGGCCTGTAGGCTGTAGAATTCTTGTGTTTGATCTTGAATGACTCTGCCAATGCTTTCATCAAGTCGCTGTTGAGATTGGAACCATGATCAGTGATGATTGATTCTGGAATCCCGAATCGGCAAACAATACGTTCACGGACGAAATCTGCCACAACTTTCTTAGTCACTGCCCTGTATGACGCTGCTTCAACCCATTTGGTAAAATAATCAATTGCCACCAGGATAAACCTGTGCCCGTTTGATGCGGCAGGCTCAATAGGTCCAATAACATCCATTCCCCAGGCGGCGAATGGCCACGGTGAGCTTGTTGCAGTATGCTCGTTTGGAGGCACCTTTATCATGTCTGCATGTATCTGACAGCGATGGCATTTACGAACATACTAGATACAGTCTGTTTCTATAGTCATCCAAAAATATCCTACTCGGAGTATCTTCTTTGCTAGGACAAAGCCATTCATGTGCGGCCCGCAGGTCCCTGCGTGCACTTCGTCCAATAGTTTGGATGCTTCCTTTGCTTCAACACACCTTAGTAAACCCAAATCGGGAGTCCTCCTATACAGGATTCCCCCACTGTGAAAGAAGTTGTTGGATAATCTCCGAAGTGTGCGCTTCTGAGTGGCGTTGGCAAGTTCTGGGTATTCTCCTATTGTCAAGTACTCCTTGATGTCGTGGAACCATGGTTTTTCGTCCGCTTCTTCCTCAACATGAGCACAATAAGCTGGCTGATCATAGATCTTTACTGGGATGGGATCAATGAAATTTGTGTCTGGATGCTGGATCATGGATGATAAAGTAGCTAGTGCGTCAGCGAACTTGTTTTGGACCCTGGGGACATGTTGAAATTCCATTTTTGTGAATATTTTCCTTAACTCCTGTATGTGATGCAAGTAGGGGAGTATCTTGGAGTTCTTGGTTGCCCATTCTTCTCGAACCTGATGTATGAGCAAGTCTGAATCCCCGATCACTAGCAGCTCCTGAATGTTCATGTCAATGGCCATCTTGAGCCCCAGGATGCAGGCTTCTTATTCGGCCATGTTGTTGGTGCAAGGGAATCTGAGCTTGGCGGATACCGGGTAGTGCTGGCCGGTTTCTGATACTAGGACTGCTCCTATGCCAACTCCTTTGAAATTTGCAGCTCCGTCAAAAAACAACCTCCAACCCTCGTAGGATTCTGCAATATCTTCTCCTACAAAGGACACTTCTTCATCAGGAAAATACATTTTCAGAGGTTCGTATTCTCCGCCGACAGGATTCTCAGCAAGGTGGTCTGCTATGGTTTGGCCCTTGATCGCTTTCTGAGTTACGTAAACAATGTCGAATTCACTTAGCAGGATTTGCCACTTGGCGAGCTTGCCAATGGGCATGGGCTTCTGGAAGATATACTTCAGCGTGTCCATCCTTGATATGAGATAAGTAGTGTAGGCACAAAAATAATGCCTCAATTTCTGAGCTACCCAAGTTAGAGCACAACAGGTGCGCTCCAATAAAGAATATCGGGCCTCGTACGGGGTGAACTTCTTGCTGAGATAGTAGATGGCTTGCTCCTTTCTCCCCGTTTCATCATGTTGTCCCAGAACACAACCGAACGCTCCATCCAAAACCGCAAGATAAAGCAGTAGAGGCTTTCCTGGCTCGGGCGGAACCATGACTGGCGGCGTTGACAGGTATTCCTTGATTCTGTCAAAGGCTTTCTGACAATCGTCAGTCCACTTAGTAGCAGCGTCTTTCTTCAACATCTTAAAGATGGGTTCACAAATGACTGTGGACTGAGCTATGAACCGGCTGATATAGTTGAGCCTCCCCAGGAAACTCATTACGTCCTTCTTGTTCTTTGGCGGTGGCAATTCTTGAATGGCTTTGACCTTTGATGGGTCCAATTCTATTCCTCGACGACTCACGATAAAACCTAGTAATTTTCCAGTAGGAACCCCGAATGCACACTTGGCGAGATTCAGTTTCAAATTGTACTTCCTCAATCTGTTGAAGAACTTTCTCAGGTCTTCCATATGATCAGTGGATTTCTTGGATTTGATGATGACATCTTCCACATATACTTCAATCTCCTTGTGTATCATGTCGTGAAAGATAGTAGTCATGGATCTCATATAGGTGACGCCAGCATTCTTCAACCCAAATGGCATCATTTTGTAACAATACATTCCCCACGGCGTGATGAAAGCCGTTTTCTCTGCATCTTCCTCATCCATCATATCTGATGATATCCGGCGAAACAATCAACAAAGGACTACAACTCATGCTTGGCGCAGTTGTCGATAAGAATGTGTATGTTCGGCAAGGGGAAGTCATCTTTGGGACTGGCCCAGTTAAGATCCCGGTAGTCGATACAAACTCTAACTTTCCCATCTTTCTTTGGTACTGGCACGATGTTGGCTAACCATGTCGGATACTCTACCACTCTGAGAACCTTAGCTTTGACTTGCTTAGTAACCTCTTCTTTGATTTTCAAACTCATGTTGGGTTTGAATTTCCTGAGCTTCTGTTTTACCGGCGGACAGGTTGGATCTGTTGGCAGTTTGTGAGCTACAATGGACGTGCTGAGACCAGTCATATCATCATACGACCAGGCGAATATGTCCTCATATTCCTTTAAAAATTCTGTGTATTCTTCCT
>NW_017671422.1:0-2899 GCF_001879085.1 Nicotiana attenuata | reverse complement strand
GGCGTGCATCCAGGGGCGTCCTAACAGCAAGTTGTAGGATGCCGGGACGTCTATCACTTGAAAGTCGACATCGAATCATGTTGGCCCCATTTGCAAGCATAGGCTGATTTCTCCAATAGTAGATCTCTGGGACCCATCGAAGGCCTTGACATTGATAGCCCTATCTTTGATTTCGTGCAGGCTTTTTCCCAAGGTTCTGAGAGTTATCAGCGGACAGATGTTGAGGCTGGATCCTCCATCGATCAGGACTCTAGTGATGAAATAATCCTTGCATTGCACGGTGATGTGCAGTGCCTTGTTGTGGCTCAGTCCTTCCGGTGGCAGCTCATCTTCGTGGAAGGTGATTTTATGGCTTTCCAGCACTTGTCCTACCATATTTGCCATTTCGCCTCCAGTTATGTTGCTGGGCACATAAGCTTCGCTCAGTATCTTCATTAAGGCATTCTTGTGAGCGTCAGAGCTCTGTAGAAGAGCTAGGATGGAGATCTGTGCTGGTGTTTTGTTTAATTGCTCAACGACCGAGTATTCCTTGACTTGTATTTTCCTCCAAAGATCGTCCGGCCTAGTTTTAATAGGCCGTCCCGAGGCTTGCTTACTGGACTTAGCTAAGTGTTCTGGGGTATAAATCCTCCCTGTTCTGGTCATTCCTAGTGCAGCAATTGTCTCTCCTGTCTTGGTCTTTCCTTTCCTCCTAGCTTCGGCAGTGTAATCCCATGGTATGGCATTTGAGTGGAATGGTGTTATGTCTGACATTGCCACAGGAATAGGTACCCTTGGGGTAACACAGCAACTTCAAAGGGTGCAGGTGCTTTTGGAACTGCAAATTCAACCTCAATTGGCCCGGGCGCCTTTGCAGAAGGAGGCGCTTCAAATTCGAGAGGTATAGACATGTTTACTTCATCGTCCCTGGAGGGATGATTCTGCACTACAATTGGGCTAAGTGTAACCGCTGGTTTCTTTGGTTCATCACCTTCAGCAATCAAACCTATCGACCCTTTGGGGTCCCAATCATCTTTGATCTCGATCATGTGAATGTTCCCACCTTTGTGGTCAGGCAGAGGGTTGCTGCAAACATTAGGAGTAGGCTCCTTTGCTGCGATGACCTTATTGTTGATCAGGGTTTGAATCTTGTCCTTCAATGAGCGGCACTCGTCGAGGGTGTGTCCCCTCATGCCGGAATAGTACGCATAGGTCTTATTAGTGTTGACCCACTGGGAAGGATTCTCTGGAGTTATGGCTGGGATAGGGGTGACGTAACCAGCAGTTTTAAGTCTCTCGTACAGCTGATCAATTGGTTCAGCGATGGCTGTGTATTGTCTGGGAGGTCTGCGGCCGAAATTTGGCCTAGGTCTGAGGAAATTCTGGCGGGTGGGAGGTGATTGGTAATGAGAGGGTTGAGCATCATAAGCTTAGTAGACAGGTGCTGGTTGAGAGTATCTAGGTGAGGTGGGTTGATATGTGAGAGGTGGAGATGATTGGTAGACGGGAGGTGGATTTGAATAGGAGGGTGCGGGTGCTTGGTAATTTGGGATAGGCTGATATGTAAGTGGAGGTGATGGGTAGGTGTGGTATTTTAATGGTGATTTGGCTCCCTGTGCGACCATTACGGCACTCACATCTTTCTTTTTGGACGTGCCACCGGACTGTAAAGCCTTATTGGTGGCCTGTAATGCTTCAAGATTAGTAACCATACCATTCTTAATGCCTTCTTCGATTCTTTCTCCCAATTTGATGATATCGGAGAACTTCTGACCCTCGATTAGCATCAACCTCTCGTAATATTGGGGATCTTGAGCCCGGACGAAGAACCTGTTCATTTGTTCTTCTTCTAGGGCCGGCCTGACCTTTGCAGCTTCTGACCTCCAACGAGTAGCATACTCGCGGAATATTTCGGTAGATTTCTTCTTCAAATTCTAGATGTAGAATACATCCGATGCATTCTCTGTATTGAATCAGAATCTATCTATGAAATCCGAGGCCATGCCTACCCAGCTTGTCCATTTCTTGGGGTCCTGGCTGATGTACCAGGATAAAGCATCCCCCTTTAGACTTCTCATGAAGAGCTTCATACGGATCTTCTCATCCTTTCCGACTCTGACTAGCTTATCACAATATGTCCTCAGGTGGACCCTGGGATCTCTTGTTCCATCGAACATTTCAAACTTGGGAGGTTTGTACCCCTCCGGAAGTTCAACATCTGGCTGAATGCAGAGGTCTTCGTAATTTAACCCCTCGATACCTTTGTTGCCTTCCACGCCCTGAACTCGTCTGGTCAATTTCTTGAGTTCTGCTGCTAAGTTCCTGATAAGGGAGTCTTTATCATCAGACTCAGGTGCACTTGAGATTGGTTGAGTATAATGGGGTATAGTATCCACGTAAATTGGAGTGTTGTGGAGATGGTCATTTGTGGTGTTCAGTGGCTCGGGAATGAGTAGTGGAGTGTTGTTCGGAGTGTGGCATGCGTTGCAGTATTGGGTATGAGTGGGTTGTATCTGTGGTTGTGGGGTGTTTTATGGAGGTGCGGGATTCTGGGTGTTGACATCAGGAGCGGTGAGAGAAAATGACAGGTTCGCCAAGTTCCGAACCTGCTCCAGTTCTTCTTGGAACTTTAATAATTTTTGCTCAAGTTGGGTAGCAGTTTCCTTAGCAACCGGGGTACCCTGAGGAACCTCAGTTTCCTTTCTGGCGTTCGGATCTCCCATTCTACCTTTGTTCTTGTTCCGGATAGGAGGAGGAGGAGGAGGAGGAGGTGGAGGGCCCTTGGATCTTGTGGAGTATGATGATGATGCCAGAATGCACGAACTAACCTTTGGGGAGGGGAATAGAAAATAAAAGAAAAACAAAAGGTAACAAGTTAGTGCAGGTTATGAGGAAAAAATATTGCAGTATTTAAACACAT
>NW_017671421.1:276097-299574 GCF_001879085.1 Nicotiana attenuata | reverse complement strand
ATGGTAGAAACAAAGGAATTAGGGCAGTTATTACTGTTTAGTCAGGGAAGGGTAAGGGCAGTTTGGGGAATCAGCAAACAGGAATAAAATTATACTGGGGAGGTCACATGTGGGCACATTTAGGTCTTATTTAGGGAAGGGTAAGTGAGAGAAGTTTCCAGCATTTTTGGTTTGCCTATAAATAGGCATTGAATTGCTTTGAGGAGGAGGGTCTTTTAGCTTTTAGCCTAAGAAATCCCAGAGATTCCAGCCAAAAAAAAAATAAATAGCATTCTTCTTATAATTTCCAGTTTTCAATCTGAAATTCAACATACAAAACCCAAAAACAATAGGAAACCAAAAACCTAAAATATACTACTGTTTCATTGCAATGTTAGCTCAGCTTCAAGTCGTAGTGTGGATTTGCATTGTTTGGTTCGAGTTTTGATTGTTGGAGTTTTCTGATCGTGCCTGGGTTGTTTGTCGAGTGTATTGGGGTTATATCCAGTAGATTTGGGTCATTTCAAGCTCATTTTGTTTCATTCGATTTGCTGGTGGATCATTTCCTGATTTTATTTTGATTTTGAATTATTTCTGGACTCCTGACTCATTTCTGGGTTAAATCGGAGTGTGATTGTTGCTGTTTGAACTCCACACATTGCTGCCTGCTTTGCTGTTGCTAACTTCTTCTCCTTCTCGCTACATTCTGTTCTCCAGGTACACATCTGTATATTCGATGACTGTGAGCTGAAAATGTGCAGAAATGAATTTATGAAGAATGAAGCTATTTAGAAAAATTAAATTCCGATTTAGTTTTTGTCCAAACCTGTATATTCAGCATTTAATTCATCAACACTGTTTAAGTTTTGCTTGTGTTGTATTAAATAGACTGTGCAAACTGTTATGTGCCAGATTCATGTGGTCACTTCAAGATGAACATTGGTAACAATTAGTCTCATGCGAGGTTGATAGATGATTTGTGAATCGCCTCAGATCTGTGTGATGTAGTAGAACACATATTTAGTAGCGTTTTCATAGTATGAACGTGATTATTACACCTTTAGTGATACCCATGAATTCCTCAATAGCTAATTAAGTAAAACAATCTGAGTCTTAAACTGGACTTCTAGTGCTCAATGTTTCATTAAATTGAAAGGAGAATTTTGCTTTTCTTTGATTACAAATTGTTGAATACGTTTTGAATAACCTAAAACGATCTCAGAGATGTTTGTTCAAATGGAATTAAGGCTTAGTGTGGTTTAACAGTCAGGGTTTGGCGCTCCGTTTCCGGACAGTTTGGGCTAGTGTTATCACAGACGGCCCAGCTTTTGTCTTAAATATATATCCGTTTGGACCTAAATCCAGGCCTGTGACTGGCCAACCTTATGCTACTTGGACTTTAATTCTTTTGACGGGATGTGTTCAAGGCCCAAGCTGGTTGAAGTTTGAATTTGCATGAACTCATAGACCCCAAATACAATAGTTCCTAAACAATATTAATTAGTTAGGACTTCTCCTTTATTATTAGAGACAAAAAATAAATAGAAAACTGTAGTTTGCTTTATGTTGGCCTTAAAATAATAAAATGAGATGAGCCTCGCCAAACAAAATGCATAAACTGCGGGGCCCTCATTAAATACTTTATTAAAATATTTTAGAAATTCGGGACATGCCATTTAGCGAATTTTCATGGCTCCCCGCAAAGTTAATAAGACGCTAGCCACTCTAGGCGCGCTTTTAATAATATTATTTTCCTAAATTCGGGAGTACATTTCATGCAACCCAAATATAAATCCCAAAACGTTGAATAAGAGGTGTTGAGGATCCGGGTGCATTTCATGTGACGTGATCCAGAAACACGCTCTTAAACGGCGTTCACTTTCGTAAAAAAAATAACTAAAAGCGGTAAATAATCTTTAAATTGCACTACAGGTTGGAGCATGTACCAAAAATTAGATTTTAGCCATTTATGATAATTTAAGCGACCGTGCTAGAACCACGGGATCCGGGGGTGCCTAACACCTTCCCTCGGGTCAACAGAATTCCTTATTCAGAATTTCTGGTTCGCAGACTCCAATTGGGAAGTCGAAATTTACCTCGATTTGGGATTTAAATTAAATCGGTGACTTGGGACACCAAAAGCCAATCCTTTCCCAAGTGGCGACTCTAAAAAATAAAATAAATAATCCCATTTCGAATAATGTCACTTTAAATGGAAAAACTCCCTTATACATTATCCTTCGGGGTAGGTGTGTAAAAAGAAGGTGTGACATGTACCGCACTACACAGGTTGGTTGGAAGATGATCACATTGGTTTGGTCGTCCAGGATTCGTCCATGGTCATAGGATTATTGATGAGAAAACTGAAACGCAAGTCAAATACAATCAACTGCGCAAGAGGATGCGAGAATGTGAGAATGAACATCGGGATACAGGAAGCTCACGAGAAGCTGATCAACGAGTGAAAGGATATGGCTGTCAACGCCAACAACCGGCTGGGGTATCTGGAGCGAGGTATAATAGAGTTAGAAGGAAAGTTCTTGAAGAGAATTGAAGATTGCCAGAATGCTGGGGGAAGTGCAGGCGGACATCTGGCCCGAGCATATCTGCTGTTAGGGATGCGCGAGTTGATGCAGCTGTACGAGGGAGGCAAGAGTACCGAATTTGGGGAAGGTCCTTCTGGGACCAAGTAGTTAGGATCTTTTACTTCATGCTTTCATAATGTAATAAGGCCACTGGCCATTAGTGACATATTTTATCATTCAGTTGTTTTAAGACTCGTCTTGTTTTATCAATAAAATAAGGCATTTAGCATTATAAGTTCTCCGAATTTAATTTGTCGCTAGGCCTACCTCGGGCACTAGGAGGCACCCAAATTAGGAAACGACATATACTATTGCACAACGTGTTTAAATATCGCAATATTATCCTCAGAATCCGCACTAACTTTTTACCTTTTTGTTTTTCTTTTATTTTTATTCCCCTTCCCAAAGGTTAGTTCGTGCATTCTGGCACCATCAGCATACTCAACAAGATCCAAGGGTCATCCACCTCCTCCTCCCCTGAGTCCTACCAGAAATAGGAACAAAGGCAAAATGGGAGATGCAAGCGCTAGAAAGGAGCTAGAGGAAACTTCTCAGAATGCTGCAATTACCAAGGAGACTGCTGCTCATCTTGAGTAAACTCTGCTGAGATTTCGGGAGGAATTGGACCATGTTCGGAACCTGGCAAGCCTGTCAATCACTCTTGCCGCTCCTGATGTTAACACCCAAAATCCCGTACCTCCACAAAATATCCCGCAACCACCAATACAACCCACTCATGCCCAAGCCTGCAACACATGCAATAACACTCCACTGCTTATTCCCGAACCATAAAACACCACAAAAGACCATAACACTCCTATATTTGTGGACACTATACCCCACTACACTGAGCCAATCACAAGTGCACCCTAATCAGATGACAAGGGCTCCCTCATTCAGAATTTGGCCGCTGAACTCAAGAAGTTGACTAGCCGGGTCCAAGGTTTCGAAGGTAGCAAAGGTGTTGAAGGGTTGAACTATGAAGATCTTTGTGTTCAGCCAGATGTTGAGCTCCCGGAGGGGTACAAACCTCCCAAGTTTGAGATGTTCGACGGTACAGGTGATCCCAGGGTCCACCTAAGTATGTATTGTGATAAGTTGGTAGTAGTTGGAAGGGACGAGAAGATCTGCATGAAGCTGTTCATGAGGAGTCTGAAGGGCGATGCTTTATCATGGTATATCAGCCAGGATGCAAAGAAATGGACAAGTTGGGTGAACATGGCGTCTGACTTTATGGACCAATTTAGGTTCAACACTGAGAATGCACCAGATGTGTTCTATATCCAGAATCTAAAGAAGAAACCCACAGAGACCTTCCGCGAGTATGCTACTCGTTGGAGGTCAGAAGCTGCCAAGGTCAGGCTGGCCTTGGAGGAAGAACAGATGAACAAGTTCTTTGTCCGTGCTCAGGATCCGCAATACTATGAAAGGCTGATGCTAATAGAGGGGCAAAAGTTCTCCGACATCATCAAGTTGGGAGAAAGGATAGAAGAAGGCATCAAAAATGGTATGGTCACTAACCTCGAGGCATTGCAAGCTACCAACAAGGCTTTACAGTCTGGTGACTCGTCAAAGAAAAGGGACGTAAATTCCGTAATGGCTGCGCAAAGGAAAAATTCCCCTATGAAGTACCAGACCTATCCCTCAACTCCACTCACATATCAACCTACCATAAATTACCAAGCACCCTCACCCACATACCAAATACCACCGTCTGCCTACCAATCACCTCCACCACCCACATATCAACCTACCTCACCTAGATATTCCCAACCCGCACCTGTATACCAAGCATACAACTCCCAACCTCCTCATTACCCATCACCACCCGCTCGCCAAAACTTTCCTCGGCCCAGACCAAATTTCGACCGAAGACCTCCCAGACAGTATACCGCCATAGCCGAGCCAATCGACCAACTATATGAAAAACTCAAAGCAGCCAGTTACGTTACCCCTATCCCAGCCGTAACTCCAGAAAATCCCTCTCAATAGATCAACCCTAACAAGACTTGCGCATACCATTCCGGGATGAAAGGCCATACCATCGACGAGTATCACTCGTTGAAAGACAAAATTCAGACTCTGATTGACAACAAGGTCATTGTAGCGAAAGAACCCGCTCCTAATGTCCGCAACAACCCTCTGCCTGACCACAAGGGTGGAGGCATCCATATGATCGAGATTGAAGAAGATTGGGACCCCAAGGATCAATCGGTTTGATAGCTGAAGAAGATGAGCCTAAGAAGCCAGCAGTTACCCTCAATCCCATTGTTGTTCAGATCCAGCCCTCTGAGGGCGATGTGGTAAATGTCTCTGTACCACTCGAGTTTGAGTTTGGGATTCCAAAGGCACCTGCACCATTTGAAGTTACTGTGTTACCTCCCAGGGGGCCAATTCCAGTCTCCATGACAGATATGACCCCGTTCAAGCCATACCTTGGGATTACACCGCTGAGGCTAGAAGGAAAGGAAAAACATACACGGGAGAAGCAATCTCTGCGCAGGGCATGACCAGGACAGGCATGGTGTACACCCCAGAACATTTGGCTGAGTCCAGCAAGCAAGCCTCTGGGCGAGCTGTCGAAACTGGACCCGATGACCTTTGGAGGAAGATACAGGCCAAATGTTCCTGGTATCAGAAACCGGTCAGCATTACCCAGTATCCGCCAAGCTCAGATTCCCGTGCACCAACAACATGGCCGAGTACGAAGCCTGCATCTTAGGGTCAAACTGGCAATTGACACGAACATTCAGGAACTATTAGTGATCGGAGACTCGGACCTACTCATACATCAGGTTCGAGAAGAATGGGTAACCAAGAATTCCAAGATACTCCCTTATCTGCATCATGTACAGGAGTTAAGGAAGAGATTCAGAAAGACGGAATTCCAGCACGTTCCCAGAATACAAAATGAGTTCGCTAATGCCCTAGCCACTTTATCGTCCATGATCCAGCATTCGGACACAAACTTTATTGATCCCATCCAGGTCAAGATTCACGACCAACCAGCTTATTGTGCTCACGTTGAGGACGAAGCTGATGGGAAACCTTGGTTCCATGATATCAGAGAATACTTGACAACAGGAGAATACCCAAAACTTGCCAATGCTACCCAGAAACGCGCGCTCCGGAGATTATCCAACAACTTCTTTCACAGCGGAGGAATCCTGTATAAGAGGACTCCCGATCTGGGTTTATTAAGATGTGTCGATGCAAAAGAAGCAACCAGATTATTAGAGGAAGTACACTCAGGGACCTGCGGACCGCACATGAATGGTTTTGTTTTAGCCAAGAAGATACTTCGCGCAGGATACTTTTGGATGATTATGGAAACGGATTGTATCCAGTATGTCCAGAAATGCCACCGCTGCCAGATACACGCAGATATGATAAAGGTACCTCCAAACGAGCTTAATGCAACAAGCTCACCATGGCCGTTCGCCGCCTGGGGAATGGATGTTATTGGACCAATCGAGCCTGCCGCGTCAAACGGGCACAGGTCCATCTTAGTAGCAATTGATTACTTCACTAAATGGGTTGAAGCAGCGTCATACAAAGCAGTTACCAAGAAGGTGGTAACAGATTTCGTCCGCGACCGTATTGTTTGTCGATTCGGAATTCCAGAGTCAATCATCACCGACAACGGTTCCAATCTCAACAGCGACCTGATGAAAGCAGTGTGTGAGACTTTCAAGATCAGACACAAGAACTCTACGGATTATAGACCTCAGATGAATGGAGCCGTAGAAGCAGCTAATAAGAACATCAAAAAGATACTAAGGAAGATGATCGAAAGGCAAAAGCAATGGCACGAGAAGTTGTCGTTCGCCTTATTGGGATATCGTACCACCGTCCGCAGATCAACCGGGGCAACTCCCTACATGCTGGTTTATGGTACAGAGGCGGTCATTCCTGCCGAAGTAGAAATCCCCTCCTTGAGGGTCATAAAAGAAGCAGAGTTAGAGGATGCAGAATGGGTCAAAGGTCGCTATGAGGAGTTAGCCCTTATAGACGAAAAGAGAATGAATGCAGTCTGCCACGGTCAGCTATATCAGAACAGAATGTCCAGAGCCTTCAACAAGCGAGTTAAGTCAAGGAAGTTTACACCAGGGAAGCTAGTACTGAAGAAGATATTTCCACATCAAGATGAGGCCAAAGGGAAATTCTCTCCCAATTGGCAAGGTCCATACATGGTTCACCGGGTTCTAATCGGAGGAGCCCTTATTCTTGCAGAGATGGACGGAGAAGTCTGGCCGAAACCGATCAACTCAGACGCAGTAAAAAGATACTATATTTGACCACATGTGTTTTCTTTATGATGTAATTTGAACTACGCCCGACCTGATTCCCGTTTAAGAGGGGATACGTAGGCAGCCCTATGGGTTCGGTCACATTTTAATAAAAATTCCATTTTCCCCGGATATTGGAACTGGGGCAGAATTTTGAGGAGGACCCTCAAAATTCCGAAGTCAATTTATCAGTCTCTTCATCAGCGCCGACCCAGTAAACTGGGGCAGAATTTTGAGGAGGACCCTCAAAATTCTGGAATCGATCCGCGTTCAGTTATTCAGCACAGCTGTCAGCAGCACCAGCCCAGTAAACTAGGGCAGAATTTTTAGGAGGACCCTCAAAATTCCGGAACAAGCGAGGTTGTCGTGTCTTGAACCACGTTGCAGTTGTTGGTTCATCCAAAATAAAACCATTTTTCAAATTTATATTTACATTATATTTACTAAATCATGCATAAATATCATTTGCATCGCTGTTGTTTAGCAACGCTACCCCCAATGGTACGTGACGTCAAGGGCCAGGGGATACGAACTAACCTTTCCCCTCTACAGAACTCACGATTTTTCTTTGAATGCAGGCACCCCAGGTTGGAAATTATTGAATACATTCACACACCCGTGCTCTTCAGGAGTGAGGAACGATCGCGCATTCACAAAATTACTATCTACACCTAACATCCCTAGCAGCCACGATATCACAATCAGCTGTCACCTAAGAAATTTCATTACTATTCACCCTTTACATTTTCTGCATTCTTGCATGAGGCTACTTATCTGCCTTCCGAGACTAACCTCTGTCTCCATCTGCATTGCATAAGGCTACTTTTCTGCCTTCCGAGGTTAAGCTCTACCTCCATCCTGCCTAAGGCTACTTTTCTGCCTTCCGAGGTTAAGCTCTACCTCCATCCTGCATAAGGCTACTTATCTGCCTTTCGAGACTAAGCTCTGTCTCCATCTCCATCCTGCATAAGGCTACTTATCTGTCTTTCGAGACTAAGCTCTGTCTCCATCTCCATCCTGCATAAGGCTATTTTCTGCCTTCCGAGGTTAAGCTCTACCTCTATACTGCATAAGGCTATTTATCGGCCTTTCGAGACTAAGCTCTGTCTCCATCTGCATTGGCTGAAATATCGCCACTTTATTTTGCGAACGACTGAAATATTGCCACCTGCATTTAAATTCTCGATCTGGCTGAAAGATCGCCACCCTTTGCATTCATTCAGCTGAAATATCGCCACCTGCATTTTAAATTCTCGCTTTGGCTGAAAGATCGCCACCCTTTGCATTCATTTGGCTGAAAGATTGCCACCTTCTCATGGGCTGAAAGATCGCCAACCTATTCAAAGGCGTCATAGCTCGGAGGAACCATCTGCACAGCCCGAGAACACCATTTCAGGGCCTGCGAATCTTTACTTTTATGCTCTTCATGGCCCAGGACATCATATTCTGAGGACGTCATCCTAATCGTCCAAAGACATCATTCATGGTCCAACGGGAACTTGCATCATGTTTAAATTTCGCACAATATATGCGCACATTGCTCATCTGCAGGTACACCGGCTAGCAAAAACCGGTGCCCCCAGCAGGNNTAAGGCTACTTTTCTGCCTTCCGAGGTTAAGCTCTACCTCCATCCTGCATAAGGCTACTTATCTGCCTTTCGAGACTAAGCTCTGTCTCCATCTGCATTTCTGTATAAGGCTACTTTTCTGCCTTCCGAGGTTAAGCTCTACCTCCATCCTGCATAAGGCTACTTATCTGCCTTTCGAGACTAAGCTTTGTCTCCATCTGCATTGCATAAGGTTACTTTTCTGCCTTCCGAGGTTAAGCTCTGCCTCCATCCTGCATAAGGTTACTTATCTGGCTTTCGAGACTAAGCTTTGTCTCCATCTGCATGCATAAGGCTACTTCTCTGCCTTCCGAGGTTAAGCACTACCTCTACCCTGCATAAGGCTACTTATCTACTTTCCGAGACTAAGCTCTGTCTCCATCTGCATTTCTGCATAAGGATACTTCTCTGTCTTCCGAGGTTAAGCACTACCTCCATCCTGCATAAGGCTACCTATCTGCCTTTCGAGACTAAGCTCTGTCTCCATCTGCATTGCATAAGGCTATTTTCTGCCTTTCGAGGTTAAGCTCTACCTCCATCCTGCATAAGGCTACCTATCTGCCTTTCGAGACTAAGCATTGTCTCCTGCATGGCTGAAATATCGCCACTTTTATTTTTCGAACGGCTGAAATATCGCCACCTGCAATTTAAATTCTCGCTCTGGCTGAAAGATCGCCATCCTTCGCATTCATTTAGCTGAAAGATTGCCACCTTTTCATGGGCTGAAAGATCGCCAGCTTATTCAAAGGCGTCATAGTTCGGAGGCACCATCTGCATAGCCCGAGAACACCATTTCATGTCCTGCGAATCTTTACTTTTATGCTCTTCATGGCCCAGGACATCATAGTCCGAGGACGTCATCCTAACCGTCCAAAGACAGCATCCATGGTCCAACGGGAAATTGCATCATGTTTTAATTATGCACAATATACGCCGCGTTGCTTACTTGCAGGTACACCGGCTAGCAAATGGCCATCTCAGCAGGAGCGATCCCGCTCCGGTTCTCTGCAACCTATCCGATTCCAAACGCCTTTTCAAACTTAACCATTGTGTCCGTCTTTTCGAATCTCCATCGGCACATTCCGTCGCTGATTCTCGAACTACATTTGACCTGATTCGTATAAAACCAGGGATATGTAGGCAGCTCAGAAACCAGAGCACGGTCAGAATCCTTTTACAATAGCCGTTTTCGGTCAAAATTAGCCATCTTATCTTTACCCGACAACTCTTTCATCCTCCTCGGGTAAAGAGGGGCAATTGTTGATACCCAATTTTTTCCTATGTATTTTTATACCCCAAACTAACTCCAAAATAGCGTATATGTGCATATATGAGCACACCCATGAGTTTTGGTATTTTAATGATTTTTAAACCAATTTATCACCTATTTTAATACCACAAAAATCCCAAAATTATTCCCAAAAATTATCATTTTAGTGAATAACTTAATTTATCCTCATATTTATATCAAAATATAATTAATATGATTTTTTTATATTTTTACAAATTTATTTGGCATTTCTAAAGCCAGATCGTATATAATTGCAATTGTAGCCTAGTTTGTAATTAATCGTGTTTTGTGATTGTAAAATTATTCCTAATATTTTTAGATTATTATTTATATATTATTAACTAGTTCAATATTTTTAATTTGTTTTTAAATCATTTTTAATAATTAATTAAAAGGGGGAAAAGTGGCTATTTAAGAACTGGCCCATTTCTATTTCAATTTTAGCCTCAATTCACCCCAATTTTAAACCCAATTCAGCCAACCCACATTCCAATTTGGACCTGACCCGTTAGCCCGACCCAGCCTTGATTCAATCCGAGCCGTTGATCAAATGAGATCAACGGTCCAGATTATGTTACCTAAATTAAAGCCTAGCCTACCCCCCCTGACCCCTCATTCTCTCAAAGACGGTCTCTCTCTCTAACGTTTGCTCTCCCTTCTCTCTAGAACCCTCTGGTTCTCTCTTTCTTCTCCGATGGGTTTCGTCACCTCTACCGGCCAACTCCGGCCTCACTCTCTCGACCACCAGCCGCCGTGAAACCTTATCTCACCGGTTCCCTTCATCTTTGGAGCTCCAGGAGTTTCTACCATGCAAGATGGTCACCGAAGCCTCGCCTGGGTCCGTTTCCGGCCTTTATCCGATGGGTTATGGTCCGATGATGCTTTAAACTTCATTGTTAACGAGTTTCACGGCCAGGTTTCTCATCTCACTAATTTTATTGCAAACCCTAATCTTTGCCTAAAAACCTCTTAATCTATGTCTTTTTAAACGATTTCTGGTTTAATCTTTGTGTTCTACACTACTTATTACTCGATATCTTCGATTAATGCGAGTTTTCAAACGTTCTTTTTCCTCTTTTCAAAACTAGGGTTTCCGACCCCTTTTTAAATCACTATGCTTCTGTTTCTTTCGAGTATTATGTGATTACTCCTATGTTATGTGCTTGAAACCTTTTGTTTCTGAGTTTCATGTCTTAGATCTTTTCTAGGGTTCTGACTCTCTACTGTCTATGTGATTTCTTACTTACGGTTCTTAATTTTGAGACTATTCTGTTTAAATACGTTTGAATGCTCCTCTTTACTGAATATGCTGTTAATTCCGAGCATCTCTTTGAATCCCTGATTTGCATGTGTTTGCCTTAAGGATTCTTACACTAATTTTTCAAAATGTTTCCTTATTTGTGAGTTGCTTTCTATACATGGTATTGGTTCCCTCTACTTTTGGTCTTGCCCGTGATTCTTTGACTGATTTTCAGAGTTAATTTTGTATGGTTACCATACTTGTGCACTTGAGTATATTTCTAGTTATTCCACGTATATTTTCCTTGTTTAAAGCATCGTGTACCTAGCCGTTATTACATACAAAGTGCTTACTGCTCTTGTTATGGTATACTCAGTCATCTGACTGATTATTTCCTTACCTGATAGTCTGTACTCCTATTCGAATCATGAGTCCCTGATTTAATTGAATTAGGACCTGTGATTGATTCAATTTGGTAATGTTTCTATAATTATATACTCACTACCCTGTTCTCTACTATTTTCAAAAAAAAAATCTATAAGTACTACTCTTCCTTTCTCACCTAACACAGACAGACACGAATAAACTCATTACTCTGAACTCTCTCTCTTTCACACAAACATATTTGGTGCTCTTTATTATTTCTACACAACTTCTTTCACTTTCCTGTTGAATGCTAATTACTCAATTGGTTGAAAGCCACGATTGAGTAATCCTGGTCACTTTTACCACTCTGCTGGCCTCTACTGTGTTACTTACTTTGGTCTGCCTGCTGCTCACTTCTTGCATACTGCTGCCCTGCTCTCTGCTTCTCTCTGCACACTATTGCTCACTTCTCTACACATTATTGCTCACTATTGCTCTGTGTTACATTATTTTCAACTGGTATGTATCCTATTTAAGTTACAGACTCAAAACAATATGCTTCTATTAGTGCTGCACTTCCTTTTGTTCCTTGTGTGCTTCTACTTATGGTTCTGTTGTTCCTATTGCAACTAGTATGTATCTGTGCTAATTAGTAGGCCTAGCTTAACCTGGCATGTTCATTACCCTCTTTCCTACCCCAATGCATGTTCCCCCTTGCTTCTGTACACTACTAGCATATGTTCAGATGCTCTTGGCTACACAATAGCCCTAAAACCTCTTCTCGAGGATGATTTGGTTTGGTGTCTGGTGCTGTAAGAACTGGACTCCTAGTTTGAAGCATGAACTCTTCTCTAATGTACTATACATGTGTGGCTGGTTTTCTTGCTTGTGAGCTATTTGTTCCTTTTACCTTTGCCCTTGTTTGTGTGGCTGTTGCTTTCAAAACTGGCTCCATATTAACTGTTTTCAAACTCAATTGATTTTTTTTACTCTTCTACTGTTTTCTCAAACTGTCCTTCATGTAAAAACCTTTTCCAACTCAACTCCTTCAAATTCCATCACAATCACACTACTCTTAGAATTTAGGTTCTGCCCCCTTAGTGTATGCATTGCTTTGGGTATCTTGAATACCCACTGAACTTTGATGCACAAGGCTGGCAATTCCATACTTGCACTTGGCAATGATGATTTGTCTTGGGTGCCTGGTATTGGGCAGGGTCCCAAGGGACCCCGAGGGAACTTTGCCACACCCAAACTCTTGGTAAAGGCTGTGAAATTCGAAAGGAGTAAGGTTGGAGGTTTGGGCCTGGCTGAAGGCTCCCTATAGAATAACTTTTTGTTTTACTCTTCACTACTGTAATTTAATTACTTAATCTGTAATAACTTGTAAAAAACAATGGGGTTTATAGTGAAATTTGGGGGAGGGGGGGATTATGCATTCTTAGTTTAATGGTATGGGTAGAAAACATGTTTGTAGGATTTTATTTATTTGTGCAATAGATATCCTGCATAGGACATGCATTTCACACGATTTAGAAATCCTGTATTAGGCTCTTTTTACTTTCGTCTTGTTATTGTACTCACTTCGTAATCACAATTAGTTAATAACCAACAAACTGATGTTATAAGTATTGCCATTGCATTTAGATACCATGTCTTAAGACCTTTATGTGTATTAGATATCATATACTTAGGGCTTTATTTGCAATTGCTGAACGCCTCGCTGGTTTGTTTAATTTGGCAACACAAGTTAACAGTATATTCTTAAAACTTGAAGTCAAACATGTATGGTCACTTTCTTTCTATAATCAGACAACGCGTATAACGCCTAGGCAAGCCTTAGGCCTAACAAAATCAATTAATCATGCTTTTACCACCTTCGGACTACTTAGCCTCTTTAGCTTTCTGAATTCCGCCCCTCTAAAGTTTTTCTTTGTTTTCTTACTAAAACTCCCGTTCTATTTTTTGACAATATCATCCGCTCTATATGTTTTTTTCTCTACTTGGTGTCTCTCCGGTCCAGAATTGCGTTACTATTTTCTAAAACATATCAGAGTACTGTGTATTTAATATCTCTACTATAATTTTTAAAAGTACGTTTCAATATTAACTCCTATATACCTACTACTCTCTTAGTTACATTTCTGAAATTCTGTTTAACCTTGAATGTGTTCTATTTTCTACTAGGTAACCTCCCCTGTCCGAAATTATATTATCTTCCCCTAGCAGAATACTGCATCCTTTATATTGTTGTGTTAAAAAAATGTTTTCTTCTAATTCCTAAAGGTTACGTATTTCGCTGCTTTATCTCCAGTTCTGAAAGTTTTTTTTTCCATTTCTCCTGCCAAAATATTCTGTCCAAACTTTTCAGCTTCTATTTCTAATCTGTTTTCGTACGTTCCAGATTTTTAAACTCTCACCTCCTTAGACCTTAAATGTGATTGAGGCGTGCTAATTGTATGTCTATTCGTGGAGGGATATTTGAGCCTTTTACATGCCTTTATGTGATCCCTTATATGAAGTCCTATTTGTTTTTGTATGTCGCTTAGTGTTTTGCCCTTTAAACCTAAGGGTTCAACCTAGTCCTAATAGGAATGGTGGTTCTAAACGCCCTCTAGGACCTATAGGACGGGACGGGTAATAGCACGCGATAAGCACTCGCGACGAATACACACGTTTAAACAACCTCTACGGGGCGGGAAGGGCAGAATATGGATATGATGACCGGTGCGCTAATATCTCGTGTGAGAATGATTGCTGGGTATTGCACCGAAGTGATCCATATTACGTTTAACCCTAGGACCCCTTGTCTCTTTTTATTTATTGATATTTTCTTAAATTAATGATTTCTTCTACTAAGCTTTCTCTTTTCAAAATCACTTGTGTCTTCTTTCTTACAAAATTTTCAACTTGTTTATGATGTCTATGTGCGAAATTTACTCGTTTATTCCCACTCTTTTTAAAGTCACAACTATGCATGGCTGGGAACCACACTAGTGGATCTTGAGGGGTGCCTAACACCTTCCCCTCGAGATAATCTCAAGCCCTTACCCGAACTCTGGTTTTCTTTCCCGAAATCTTTTTCTTTTCTTTAAGTGTCCTAATGCACTATAATCATTAGGTGGCGACTCTTCAAACTCCGTAACCCGCTTCCTCAAAAGGGAAAAGAGTTGTTTTGTCCATAATGTCGTAAACCCGATTTGTCCGCTTTGAAAGAGGGGGCGTCGACAGCAAGAACTCAGGTCGCGAATCAAAACACATTTACTATTCAGAGTCGAAACGCTCAAAACGATCGCTCATTTCACAAGTCTATTACCTACACCCAACACTCCCCAGCAGTCATGATATCACAACCGTCTATCAGCTAAGAAAATTACTACTATTCGCTCCTTTACATTCCTGCGTATTGCATAAGGCTATTTTCTGCCTTTCGAGACTAAGCTCTGTCTCCATCCTACATCTTGGATAAGGCTATTTTCTGCCTTCCGAGGTTAAGCTCTAGCTCCATCTTGCATAAGGCTATTTTCTGCCTTCCGAGGTTAAGCTCTACCTCCATCCTGCATAAGGCTATCTTCTGCCTTTCGAGATTAAGCCCTGTCTCCATCTGCATTCTTGCATAAGGCTACTTATCTACCTTTCAAGACTAAACTCTGTCTCCATCCGCATTTTTATATAAGGCTATTTTCTGCCTTTCGAGGTTAAGCTCTACCTCTGTCCTGCATAAGGCTACTCTCTGCCTTTCGAGACTAAGCTCTGTCTCCATCTGCATTTTTGCATAAGGCTACTTTTCTGCCTTCCGAGGTTAAGCTCTACCTTCGTCCTGCATAAGGCTATTTTCTGCCTTTCGAGACTAAGCTCTGTCTCCATCTGCATTTTTGCATAAGGCTACCCATCTGCCTTTCGAGACTAAGCATTGTCTCTATCCGGCATGGCTGAAATATCGCCACTTTATTTTCCATTCGGCTGAAATATCGCCACCTACATTTAAATTCTCGCTTTGGCTGAAAGATCGCCACCCTCTGCATTTATTCGGCTGAAATATCGTCACCTGCATTTAAATTCTCGCTTCGGCTGAAAGATCGCCACCCTCTGCATTCATTCGGCTGAAATATCACCACCTGCATTTAATTTCTCGCTTTGGCTGAAATATCGCCACCCTTTGCATTCATTTGGCTGAAAGATTGCCACCTTTTCATGGGCTGAAAGATCGCCAACCTATTCAAAGGCGTCATAGTTCAGAGGCACCATCCGCATAGCCCGAGAACACCATTTCATTGCCTACGATTCTTTAATTTTTATGCTCTTCATGGCCCAGGACATCATAGTCTGAGGACGTCATCCTAACCGTCCAAAGACAGCATTCATGGTCCAACGGGAACTTGCATCATGTTTAAATTACGCACAATATACACCACATTGCTCATTTACAGGTACACCGGCTAGCAAATGACCGTCCCAGCAGGAGCGATCTCGCTCCAGTTTTCCGCAACCTGTCCGATTCCAAACCCGTTCTGAATCTAGACCATCGCGCCTGTTCCTTTTCGAATCTCCATCGACACCTTCTGTGAATGGTTCCTGAACTACATATGACCTGATTCCTGTAGAACCAGGGATATGTAGGCAGCTCAAAAACCAGAGCGCAGTCAAAATTCTTTTACAATTGCCAATTCCGGTCAAAATTGGCCATCTTATCTTTACCCGACAACTCTTTCATCCTCCTCGGGTAAAGAGAGGCAGCTGTTGATACCCAATTTTTTCCTATGTATTTTTATACTCAAAATACTTTCAAAACAGCATATGTATGCATATATAAGCATACCCAAAGGTTTTGGTATTTTTCCTAATTTTTTAAGATTTTTAAAATCAATTTATTGCCTATTTTAACAGTACAAAATTCAAAATTATTTCCAAATTATCATTTTTTTGGTGAATAATGTATTTCACTCTCGTATTTACAACAAAATATAATTAATATAATTTTTGCATATTTTTACAAATTTATTTGGAATTTCTAAAGCTAAATTGCATTAAATTGCAATTATAGCCTATTTTTATAATTAATCGCGTTTTATAACTATAAAATTGTTCCTAATATTTTTAGATTAATATTTATATATTTTTAACTAGTTCAGTTCTTGCAATTTGTTTTTAAATTATTTTTAACTATTTTAATTAACTAAAAGGGGAAAAATGGCTATTTAAAAGCTGGCCCATTTCCATTTCAATGTTAGCCTAAATTGACCCCAACTTTTAAACCCAATTCAACCCCCAATTAGACCACCCAATTTTAATTCAACCCGCCCCAAAACCCAACTCATTAAAACCCGCCCGGTCCCCGTTCAATCTAGGCCGTTGATCATTTTGATCAACGGCCACCGTCCCTTCTTACCATTTTTAATTCCCAAACCCCCTAACCCTAAATCATTTATAACAAACGGCCGTCCCCAAATCCCCTCTTCTCTCAAACGCTCTCTAGGCCACTCGAAACACTAGCCGCCTATCGTCGTCTCCGACCAAATCCACCGGCGTCCATGGCTTGCCGACCTGAGTTCCTTTGGCTTCTCTGGCCCCGTTCCGGCGTGTTCAGCTTTGAAACGCTTAGCCATGGTCCAGATTTGTTCAAAGACCAGATCCTTCCAGGCCTTCTCGTTTCTAGGGTTTCCGAGAAATCCTAAAAAAGCTTGATTCGAGGTTTTTCTTTCCTTGTTTTCTTAAATCCGTAGCAGATCTATGCTCTATTCGATGTTTTAATGATTTTCCCCAATCTTCCCTTTTAAAATTAGTCTGTTCAAAATTAGGGTTTTCAAAAATCCTAAAACGATGCTGCTTCTTCTTCTCTCTTTATGTGAATCTGTGTGTTCATGCCATGACTTATGTGTTTTCGTATGTTCTTATGCATGTTTTACTCCGTTACTGCTTCTACTGATTTTCTATAAGTATAATTTGCACGTTTTATCTTGCATGACTTTCTACTGTTTCTCCTACTAAGATTGTTTGCCTTTAATGAATTCGTTTGGTTTCTAAACTTGCTTCTTTTACTGCTTCCTAAATTTCTATGGCATCTCTTCTCTTTTCTGACTACACTTGAGTTCTGAACTTTCTCTTAAGCTCGTCCTTTGCAACTTTGTCATTCTACTACTTCTGATTGCTACGTGTGTTTGTGTATTTCCTCGGGGAACTCTGAAAGAGTTCCCCAGGCTTATTGTGAGAATTTGCTTTCTCTCTTCTGTGTCCCACTCGGACTAAAGCCCTGTGTTTGTGATTTTTGTGAGCTTTTGATTCTAGGGTTCTACTCTAGAAACCCTAGGTTCTCAACTCGTGTTGAGTTCATAGACTGAACTGAAACTTGCTTTTCTTTTGCTTATGATTTTAAAACTGTTTATGCCAACCTCTTCTTTCTTGCTTGATACTAGCATGCTTATATACGAGGGTTTTGTTCTTCTGAATTGATTCTATTAACTTTTGATTGATCTCAATCTCCTGTTACTAAGGCTCGATTGATTTGCTACTGATTTTTACAACTTACCTCTTCCCCTATTTTCCTAACTAAGTTCATTCTAGACTTTTAAATTTTCCGGCTGTTTGATTACTTTGTTTCCTTATTCTTTCAAAACCGTGTACTATAGCTTTCTTATCTTAAATAGATCCTATATGAATTTACCCTTATTTTTGCTACTCTGAAAAGTTTTCATTATTTTTCTTTCCTTAATTACTCATTCCCGTTTACTCGTTTTTGCACTATAAAAGGGACAACCTTTTCAGCCTTTTGACAGACACACAGAGTTCTCTCTACACCTTTGCAATACACAATCATTGTCTTTCTCTACTACTCCTTTTGCTACTGCTTTCTCTATTACTATCGAGCACTTTGCTCCTTTCTCTCCTACTGTCTGAATACTTCTGGAGTTCCTCTGAACTCCAAAGTGTTTGCTGAAGTTCTAAGTTGCTCCTGTTAACTTTCTCTGGCTGTTTATTTCTCTGCTGTATTAGAACTGAAAACTGGTATGTATTTCTAAGTTTAAATTACACCTTCTTCTATGTGTTTACTTCTTCTCTTTT
Organism: Nicotiana attenuata; assembly: GCF_001879085.1. Taxonomy (NCBI): domain Eukaryota; kingdom Viridiplantae; phylum Streptophyta; class Magnoliopsida; order Solanales; family Solanaceae; genus Nicotiana; species Nicotiana attenuata. The sequence continues at coordinate 281,158 of NW_017671421.1, read as the reverse complement.
GCACTTCTTTCCCTATGTGTTTGTTTATGCTTCCTGCATTATAAAACTACATTCAAGTCTGTTATGCCTTTCCTTTATATTTTCAGTCTACTATGCTCTCCCATCTTTCTTTAACATGTTTTCATGCAAATCCCTTCCCCCTATTCCCTCTTGTATGCTAGTACTGTTCTGAACCATGGCAACATCTTACATTGTTGTCCATGATTCAGAACCAGACTCTCTCGAGTCTCTACTCAAATGCTTTCCCATTCGTTCTCCCTTTTATGTGTTGAGCTTTAACTTGGGTTTGGTAGTGTCCTAATCACAACTCAGACCCTAAGTTTGACTCTCTAGAGTCTGCTCCTATTTTGTTTGACCTAAGCAGGGGGTCAGGGGTGTGCCAGTCTATGCCATGGCTGGGTATGACCACCCTCTGCTGTGGTTCCCCTCTCACTTTGCACTTATTCCTAGTTTCCTAAGTTCCGCCCCCCTTTGGTAAGCCATGCTTTGGGACTCTGGAGCTCCCTCTGAACTTGGATGCCTGAGGGCTGGCACTTCAACACTTCACTATTATGTTACTATAATTGTTATCTAGAGTGTAAGCACTGCCTGGGGTTCTTAAGGCTCCTTGGAACTTTGAAACACTCTGGGTAAGAGAAGGCTTGGAATCTGGAATCCGGATTTGGTGAAACACATGTTATTGGGTATTAAGATTGAATTAGGCTGCTCGGATCTAGCTGTAGGTTATGATGTATTTATTTATTTTCGTTCTGGTTCTGTAATAATTTTTTGTAAAAAGAACTCGGGGAAATATTAGTAAATGGTGCGGGAGGGGTTTATATTGATTGCATATGCTAAAGGGTAGAAATCATGCCTATAGGACCAATGTTGATTACTTAATCACTTAGATACCATGCCTATAGGTTTTTAATACTTTAATCACCTAGAGATCATGTCTATAGGCTTTGAATTCTTTTCACTCAAGCATTTAGAAATCATGTCTATAGGGTTTAATGTTCAGCAAAACCAGTAGATATCCTGCCTATAGAACCTGATAATAAAAGATAACCTGTTGCATATGGAAATCATGCCCATAGGAAATGCATATAATGATAGGCAAAAAAGTAGGGTAATCCAGTACTCGTTTTCTTAACGTTTAAAAACAGTAACGAGTCAGTAAAATCAAGGCATAGATATCCTGCCTATAGGGTTCCAAACTCGCCTAAATCCATGTAAGTAATAATCTGGTGGTTGGTTCCAGTGTCTTTCAACAAAACTCGTCCAAACCTATCTGTAAATTTTTAAACTTGCATTTTTTTTTTGAAACTGTTTTCCAACTCTCTGCCTGAATTTTTATTCATCCCATGAAGTTCTCTTTCAAAACAGTTTTCAAACTCACTCTTCTTTTCAAAGCATTCTTACTTCTGGAAAACTCTACTTTACAATTCCACTGTACTTTTTATTTAAACAATTCTGCCATTTTTCAAATCCTTTCTGAACTTCTATAATTTCCAATCAGCATTAGGCTCTTAATCAGTAACCCGCTTAAATACAACAACTTCTGACATTTGGATCCGGGTAGCCTAATGCAGACTTTTTATCCAACTCTATGTGTTAAACTAGTCCGTCCGCCGTTTAATTTTAACTTAAAGACCAAATCAGTATATCCAAGACATGCTAAACTAATTGCTATGTGATTTGTGGGGTTTATATGAGCCTTTTGAGTGTTTGTTTTATTTCCCACTTATCTGCTATTTGTTTTGATTGATGCCCTAGTATTTTATCCCTTTTGAAACTCCATATATGCCTCTATCTATTTTCTTCCCCTTTAGGATTAGAAGTCTTAATATCCCGGGACTGATAGGTTGGGACGGGTATTAGCATGCAATAAGTAAATGAGACTAATCGCGTTTAATGCCTTAACGGGGTGGGAAGGGTAGAATATGGAGATGATGACGGTGCGCTAATATCATAGGCGACCCCTCTTCTGAGGAGTGTATGCGGGGTATTGCACCGAGTGATCCATATTATATTTAAACCTAGGACCCTTTTCTCTTTTCTTTATTTTATAAAATTCTCTTAAATTTAATGTTTTCCTCAATTAATCATTCTTTTCCAAAATCACTTATGTCTTCTCCCTCTTTCAAAACTTTCAACTTATTTGGGTAACTACTGCATGCAAACCTTTTGTTTCCTTTTACTCTTCTTAAAGTCACAATTAAGCACGGCCGGGAACTACACTAGTGGATCTTGAGGGGTGACTAACACCTTCCCCTCGAGATAATCTCAAGCCCTTACCCGAACTCTGGTTTTCTTTCAAAATTCTTCTTCTTTTTCTTTAAATTGTCCTAATGCACCATAATCATTAGGTGGCGACTCTTCAAACTCCATAACCCGATTCCTCAAGAGGGAATAAGAGTTGTTTTTATCCATATTGTCGTAAACCCGATTTCGCTTCTATCGTAGGGAAAAGGGGGGCATCGACAACTAATCCATGTCCCACATATCTGCATGAGGATAATCCCTGCCTTCATACTTGCATGAGACTAATCTCTGCCTCCATATTTGCATGAGGCTAATCCTTGCCTCCATATCTGCATGAGGTTAATCCTTGCCTCCACGTCTGCTTGAGGCTAATCCCTGGCTCCACACCTACATGAGGCTAATCCCTACCTCCCTATTTGAATGAGGATAATCCTTGACTCCCTATCTGCATGAGGCTAATCCTTGCCTCCACATCTGTATAAAGCTAATCCCTGCCTCCACACCAACTTGAGGCTAATCCCTGCCTCCATACCTGTGCGAGGCTAATCCCCGCCTCCCTATTTGTATGAGGCTAATCCTTGCCTCCATATCTGCATGAGGCTAATCCTTTCCTCCATGTCTGCATGAGGCTAATCTATGCCTCCACACCTTCTTGAGGCTAATCCCTACCTCCATACTTGCATGAGGCCAATCCCTACCTCCCTACTTGCACGAGGCCAATCCATGCCTCCATACTTGTATGAGGCTAATCCTTGCCTCCCTAATTGCATGAGGCTAATCCTTGCCTCCATATTTGCATGAGGCTAATCCTTTCCTCCATATTTGCATGAGGCTAATCCTTGCCTCCCTATTTGCATGAGGCTAATCCTTGCCTCCCTATTTGCATTTTTACATGAGGCTAATCCTTGCATCCCTATTTGCATTTTTACATGAGGCTAATCCTTGCCTCCTTTTTTGCATGAGGATAATCCTTGTCTCCATATTTGCATGAGGCTAATCTTTGCCTCCATATTTGCATGAGGCTAATCCTTGCCTCCGCATTTGCATGAGGTTAATCCCTGCCTCCATGTTTGCATGAGGCTGATCCTTGCCTCTNAACGCTTACAATGAGTGGTTGCGCCCTTCCGATATTATAAACCCCCTAAATGTGGCAAAGACATATTTGCGGTAAAACCAGTCGATCAACGGTGTAGTCGACGGTTCCGCGCCTTTCCCTCTTGAGTTGTCCGCTCAAGGGTACCTTGTCTAGCACTTCAAAAAGTAGAAAACCTTATTCTGTTACACTGTTCATGCATCATGGTCAAACTTAGCCGAGTCAGTTATGTTGTCCGCATAATGACTCATTAAGATAGCCTAAACCAAAGTCCATCGGGTTTCCTTGGAACCCAAACGGACGCCTTCACGTTATGTGCATTTATTTGGAGAACTAAATGCCTTTACTGCTAATTATTGATTTAAATAGTCGAGTCCGGTGGGGTTAAGGGCCTAACACTTTGTTTTTCAGAAAATGAGGCACGAAATCCCCAGATGCGATATGGTATCCAATATTCACCCAAGGTTGTTAAGCTGGTGGGAGGACCTTCATGCCAGCGACCGGACCCTTGTCCGCAAATACCTAGGAAATTTTCCTTCACTTCTAGAAGTCCGGCCTGACAACAAAATTATTGAAGCTGCTACTTTGTTCTGGGATAGTGATCGGTTAGTTTTTTGCTTCGGGGACCTCGAAATGACCCCTTTGCTAGAAGAGATAGGGGGTCTAGCTGGGATTCCTTGGGAGACTCTGGGTATAATTATGCCAGAGAATCGCAAGGGAAGGGTTTCCTCAAAACGATGGGGTTTAAGAAGAATCCTGACTTGACTTGTTTGAAGGATTCCTACATACCATTTAACTTCCTGTACGAAAGGTTTGGCCATAGCAAGTCCTATCGCACCTACATGGACGAGTTCGCCCTCACTTCCTTAGGGCATATACATAGAAGGGTCTTTGTGTTCATGTTCTGTTTCTTGGGTATGATGGTCTTTCCCATGAAGAAGGTTAGGATCCACACCAGACTAGCCATGGTAACCAAAACCTTGATGGAAGGTATTGATGGGCAAAACATCAGCATAGTGCCCATGATCATTGCCGAGATGTATCGAGCTTTAGAGAAATGTCAGGGAGGGGCCAAACACTTTGAAGGATGTAACTTGCTACTCCAACTTTGGCTAATAGAACACCTTCAGAAAGGCGACTACAGACAGGAAATCATACGTAGGGATTGGGATGACCATATTGCTTTCCACCACCCAAAGCGGATGAACTTCATGCCCAAAATGTTCGCTCAACCGGAGGACGCTAGAGGATGGGAAGAATTATTTGAAAATCTGAAGGAGGAACAGGTACCGTGGATGTATGAGTGGTTCCCAACCGGGGAATTCATTGTTCGGTCTCGGGATGCACCATTCCTTATACTCATTGGCTTAAGAGGAACTTACCTTTATGTCCCTCTCCGAGCTATGAGGCAAGCGGGGAGGAAACAAATCATACCAAGGATAGATAAAATAAGTCACTTCAAGGCTGACTTTCAAGACGACGATAGCCCGTACAGGTGCCAGGCTCAGCATCTGTGGCATTGCAAGATTGTTTTAGGAAAAGAGTCTATCGAAGCCGACAGGTATCATGCAGGGAGTGTGCCGCACTATTCGGGTTGGTTAGAAGACGACCACATTGGTTTGGGACAGCCAGGGTTTGTTCATGGACATAGGCTTATTGATGAAAAACGCTGAGGCGCGGGTTGAATCAATCAACGTGCGCAAGAGAATGCGAGAATGTGAAAA
>NW_017671421.1:254329-273781 GCF_001879085.1 Nicotiana attenuata | reverse complement strand
GTTCGCCCTCACCTCTTTGGGGCACATACATAGGAGGGTCTTTCTGTTCATGTTCTGCTTCTTGGGTATGATGATCTTTCCCATGAAGAAGGCTAGGATCCACACCAGACTGGCCATGGTAACCAAAACCTTAATGGAAGGTATCGACGGGCAGTCTTTCAGCATAGTGCCCATGATTATTGCCAAAATCTATCGAGCCCTGGGAAAGTGTCAGCAAGGGGCTCCGTATTTCGAAGGTTGTAATCTGCTACTTCAACTTTGGCTCATAGAACACCTTCAGAAAGGCGCCAAAGCCAATTGAGGTTGAGTTCGGGATCCCAAAAGCACCTGCACCGTTTGAAGTTGCTGTGTTACCTCCCAGGATACCAATTCCGGTTTCCATGACAGACGTGACCCCGTTCAAGTCAAACGCCATACCTTGGGATTACACAGCTGAGGCTAGAAGGAAAGTGAAAACACATACTGGAGAAGCGGTCGCCGCACAGGGCATGACCAGAACAGGCAGGGTATAACCCCAGAACATTTAGCTGAGTCCAGCAAGCAAGCCTCTGGAAGGGCAGCTGAAACTGGACCCGATGATCTTTGGAGAAAGATACAGGCCAAAGAATACTCGGTCGTTGAGCAATTGAACAGAACACCAGCGCAGATCTCCATCTTGGCTCTTCTGCAAAGCTCTGAGGCACGTAAAAATGCCTTGATGAAGATACTGAGTGAAGCTTATGTTCCCAGCAATATTACGGGAGGCAAAATGGCAAATATGGTAGGGCAAGCGCTGGAAAGCCACAAGATCACCTTCCATGAGGATGAATTTCCGCCAGAAGGGCTTAGTCATAACAAAGCATTGCATATCACCGTGCAATGCGATGATTATTTCATTACCAGGATCTTAGTCGACGGAGGGTCTAGCCTCAATATTTGTCCACTGATAACTCTCAGAAAATTGGGAAAAGGTTTGCACGAGATCAAAGAGGGAGCTATCAACGTCAAAGCTTTCGACGGGTCCCAAAGATCCACCCTTGGGGAAATTAGCCTGTGCTTGCAGATGGGACCTACCTGGTTCGATGTGGATTTTCAAGTTATAGATGTCCCAGCATCCTACAATCTGTTGCTGGGGCGACCCTGGATCCATGCCGCTGGGGCTGTGGCATCGACCTTACATCAGGCTATGAAATTTGAATGGAATCATCAGGAAGTGATCATCCATGGCGACGGTAGCAACCCTATATACAGTCACCAAACCATTCCGATGATCGGAGGCAGATGGAGAATAGGCGGAGAAACGTACCACTACATCGAGCGAGTCAATGCTGTGGATAAAGACAAATAGTGGAATAACAAGATTGAGAGCATTCTAAATTGGAGCGGGTATGAGCCCGGAAAAGGACTTGGCAAGAATCTTCAGGGCATCACCAAACCTATCAAACTAAAGAAGCATGGCACCACCTTCGGCTTAGGGTATGAGTACACTTGGGAGGAGTTCAACCATTGGTCGCTACCATGGCGCGGCCCATACTATCCATTGGAACACCCTATACCTCAGCTAGAGCAGACCTTTCAGCCAGCCGACACTTTGTATGGATCAGAGGAAGACGAAGCACTGGCAGCGATGAATAACATGTTTCTGGAAGATGATATGGATTGTTGTGTTATCTTCGAGGAGGAAGGGGAGGAAGGCCCTTCCATTTAGGCTGTGAACCGAGGGGAACGCCTCACCAATTGGTCGGTCAGGACCACCAGTGCCCGGACATCTTCGGGGTAGCGAGGCTAAACGAGCATCATGCATCGCATCTTTATTTTACTAGTTGATTTTTCCTTTCCGCATTGTCTTTACTTTCAAAAAGAGCTCCGATGTTTCGAACAATTATGAATTTAATCAAAGCATTTCAAGTTTATTATATATCACGCTCTTATTACTTTTCTCTATCATTTACTTTATTTTACACAGCATTACTATTACATATCTTGATGATGAACCAACAACTGTGACTTGCAATGAGGCAATGCAACAAACGGATATAGATTCAGTAGATGATGACATACCAGAAGAGGTCTTCAGAGAGGTTGAGAACTTTGAGAATAGGCCTAAGTCTAATTTGGATGAGACTGAGGTCGTTAATTTGGGTGATACTGAAAATGTTAAGAAAACACGTATCAGCGTGCATTTGTTGCCATCAAAAAAGAAAGAATACACGGAGTTCCTAAAGGAATATGAGGACATCTTTGCATGGTCTTACGACGATATGACTAGTCTCAGCACATCCATCGTCGCTCACAAATTGCCAACAGATCTGACATGTCCGCCAGTGAAACAGAAGCTCAGAAAATTCAAGCCAGACATGAGTTTGAAAATCAAAGAAGAGGTTACCAAGCAAGTCAAAGCCAGGGTTCTCCGAGTGGTAGAATATCCGACATGGTTAGCCAACATCATGCCGGTACCGAAGAAGGATGGGAAGGTTAGAGTCTGTGTTGGCTACCGGGATCTCAACCGGGCCAGTCCCAAAGACGACTTCCCTTTGCCAAATATACACATCTTGATCGACAACTGCGCCAAGCATGAGCTGCAGTCATTCGTTGATTGTTTCGCCGGATACCATCAGATATGGATGGATGAAGAAGATGCAGAGAAAACGGTGTTTATCACGCCATGGGGGATGTACTGTTACCGAATGATGCCGTTTGGATTGAAAAATGCTAGTGCCACCTACATGAGGGCCATGACTACTATATTTCATGACATGATACATAAAGAAATCGAGGTGTATGTGGACGACGTTATCATTAAGTCCAAGAAAGCTGCAGATCATATGGAAGACTTGCGAAAGTTCTTCAACAGGTTGAGAAGGTACAACTTGAAATTCAATCTTGCCAAGTGTGCGTTGGGGTTCCTGCTGGAAAGTTATTGGGTTTGTGAGTTGCAGAGGAATAGAACTCGATCCGTCAAAGGTCAAGTCCATTCAAGAGTTGCCATTGCCAAAGAACAAGAAAAATGTGATGAGTTTTCTGGGAAGACTCAACTATATCAGCCAGTTCATAGCTCAGTCCACTGTCATTTGTGAGCCCATCTTCAAGATGCTAAAGAAGGATGCTGCCACTAAATGGACTGACGACTGCCAAAGGGCTTTTGATAGAATCAAGGAATACTTGACTACGCCGCCAGTCTTGGTTCCGCCTGAACCCGGAAGACCCCTTTTGCTCTACCTCGCAGTGTTGGATGGAGCCTTTGGTTGTGTTCTAGGACAACATGATGAAACGGGGGGAAAGGAGCAAGCAATTTACTACCTCAGCAAGAAGTTTACCCCGTACGAGGCCCGGTATTCCTTATTGGAACGCACCTGTTGTGCTTTGACTTGGGTAGCTCAGAAATTGAGGTATTATTTCTGTGCCTACACCACTTACCACATATCAAGGATGGATCCATTAAAGTATATCTTTCAGAAGCCCATGCCCACTGGCAAGCTCGCCAAATGGCAAATCCTGTTAAGTGAATTCGACATTGTTTACGTCACTCAGAAAGCAGTCAAAGGACAAGCCTTGGCGGATTATCTCGCCAAAAACCCTGTAGGGGGAGAATATGAGCCTTTAAAGACATATTTTCCTAATGAAGAGGTATTTTTCATAGGAGAAGACATTGCAGAATCCTATGATGGTTGGAAGATGTTTTCGAAAGAGCCGTAAATTTCAAATTAGTTGGTATAGGAGCAGTCCTGGTATTAGAAACCGGTCAGCATTACCCGGTATCCGCCAAACTCAGGTTCCTATGCACCAACAACATGGCCGAGTATGAAGCATGCATTCTAGGGCTTAAATTGGCCATTGACATGAAGATTCAGGAGTTACTAGCGATCGGAGACTCGGACCTAATCATACATCAGGTTCGGGAAGAATGGGCAACCAAGAATCCTAAGATACTCCCTTATCTGCATCACATAGAGGAGTTGAGGAAAAGGTTCAGAAAGACGGAATTCCAACATGTTCCCAGGGTACAAAAGAGTTCGCAGATGCGCTAGCCACTTTGTCATCCATGATTCAGCATCCCGATACAAACTTCATCGACCCCATCCAGGTCAAGATTCATAATCAACCAGCTTATTGTGCTCATGTTGAGGAAGAAGCCGATGGGAATCCTTGGTTCCATGACATCAAAGAATATTTGACCACAGGAGAATATCCAGAGCTTGCCAATGCTACTTAGAAGCGCACACTTCGGAGGTTATCCAACAACTTCTTTCACAGTAGAGGAGTCATGTACAGGAGAACTCCTAATTTGGGATTACTAAGGTGTGTCGATGCAAGAGAGGCGTCCAAATTGTTAGAAGAAGTGCACGCGGGGACCTGCGGACCGCACATGAATGGTTTTGTTTTAGCAAAGAAGATACTCCGAGCAGGATATTTTTGGATGACTATGGAGCCGGACTGCATCCAATATGTCCGAAAGTGCCATCGCTGTCAGATACATGCAGATATGATAAAAGTACCTTCAAGCGAGCTTAATGCAACAAGCTCACCATGGCCGTTCGCCGCCTGGGGAATGGACGTTATCGGACCGATCGAACCTGCCGCATCAAATGGGCACAGGTTCATCTTAGTAGCAATTGATTATTTTACCAAATGGGTTGAAGCAGCATCATATAAAGCGGTCACCAAGAAGGTTGTAGCAGATTTCATCCGCGACCGTATTGTATGTCGATTCGGAATTCCAGAGTCAATCATCACCGACAACAGTTCCAATCTCAACAGCGACCTGATGAAAGCAATGTGTGAGACTTTCAAGATCAAACACAAGAACTCTAAAGCTTATAGACCTCAGATGAACGGAGCTGTAGAAGCAGCCAACAAAAACATCAAGAAGATACTAAGGAAGATGATCGAAAGGCACAAACAATGGCATGAGAAGTTGTCATTCGCCTTATTGGGTTATCGTACCACAGTCGCACATCAACCGGGGCAACTCCCTACATGCCGGTTTATGGTACAGAGGCGGTCATTCCCGCTGAAGTGGAAATTCCCTCCTTGAGAATCATACAAGAAGCAGAGTTAGATGACGCAGAATGGGTAAAAAGTAGCTAAGAGCAGTTACCCTTATAGACGGAAAGAGAATGAATGCAGTCTGCCACAGTCAGTTGTATCAGAACAGAATGTCCAGAGCCTTCAACAAAAGAGTCAAGCCGAGGAAATTTACACCAGGGCAGCTGGTGCTGAAAGAGATATTTCCACATCAAGATGAAGCCAAAGGGAAATTCTCTCCCAATTGGCAGGTTCCTTACATGGATCACCGGGTCCTAACTGGAGGAGCCCTTATACTTGCAGAAATGGATGGAGAAGTCTGGCCAAAACCAATCAACTCAGACGCAGTGAAGCGATACTAGGTTTGATCACATGTTGTCTTTCTTCATAATGTAATTTGAACTACGCCTGACCTGATTCCCGTTTAAGAGGGGATACGTAGGCAGCCCTATGGGTTCGGTCACATTTTAATAAAAATTCCATTTTCCCCCCACTATTGGAACTGGGGCAGAATTTTGAGGAGGACCCTCAAAATTCCGAAGTCAGTTTGTCAGCTTTCGCATCAGCATCAACCCAGTAAACTGGGGCAGAATTTTGAGGAGGACCCTTAAAATTCTGGACCGATCCGCCATCAGTATTCAGCACAGCCGTCGGCAGCGCCAGCCCAGTAAACTGGGGCAGAATTTTGAGGAGGACCCTCAAAATTGCGGAGCAAGCAAGGTTGCCGTGTCTTGAACCACGTTGCAGTTGTTGGTTCATCTAAAAAATAAAATTATTTTCAAATATATATTTACTAAATCATGCATAGACATTACTTGCATCACCGTCGTTTAGCAATGCTACCCCAATGATACGTGACGCCAAGAGCCAGGGGATACGAACTAACCTTCCCCCTCTACAGAACTCACGATTTTTCTTTGGATGCAGGTGTTGATACCCAATTTTTTCCTATGTATTTTTATACCCCAAAATAACTCCAAAATAGCATATATGTGCATATATGAGCATACCCATGAGTTTTGGTATTTTAATAATTTTTAAACCAATTTATCGCCTATTTTAATACCACAAAAATCCCAAAATTATTCCAAAAAATTATCATTTTGGTGAATAACTTATTTTATCCTCATATTTATATCAAAACATAATTAATATGATTTTTTCATATTTTTACAAATTTATTTGGCATTTCTAAAGCCAAATCGTATATAATTGCAATTGTAGCCTATTTTGTAATTAATCGTGTTTTGTGATTGTAAAATTATTCCTAATATTTTTAGATTATTATTTATATATTATTAACTAGTTCAGTGTTTTTAATTTGTTTTAAATCATTTTTAACTATTTTAATTAATTAAAAAAGATGAAAAAGTGGCTATTTAAGAACTGGCCCATTTCTATTTCAATTTTAGCCTCAATTCACCCCAATTTTAAACCCAATTCAGCCAACCCACATTCCAATTTGGACCTGACCCGTTAGCCCGACCCAGCCTTGACTCAATCTGAGCCGTAGATCAAATGAGATCAACGGTCCAGATTATGTTACCTAAATTAAAGCCTAGCCTACCTCCCCTGACCCCTCATTCTCTCAAAGACGGTCTCTCTCTCTAACATTTGCTCTCCCTTCTCTCTAGAACCTTCTGGTTCTCTCTTTCTTCTCCGATGGGTTTCGTCGCCTCTACCGGCCAACTCCGGCCTCACTCTCTCGACCACCAGCCGCCGTGAAACCTTATCTCACTGGTTCCCTTCATCTTTGGAACTCCAGGAGTTTCCACCATGCAAGATGGTCACTGAAGCCTCGCCTGGGTCCGTTTCCGGCCTTTTTCCGATGGGTTTTGGTCCGATGATGCTTTAAACTTCATTGTTAACGAGTGTCACGGCCAGGTTTCTCATCTCACTGATTTTATTACAAACCCTAATCTTTGCCTAAAAACCTCTTAATCTATGTCTTTTTAAACGATTTCTGGTTTAATCTTTGTGTTCTACACTACTTATTACTCGATATCTTCGATTAATGCGAGTTTTCAAACGTTCTTGTTCCTCTTTTCAAAACTAGGGTTTCCGACCCCTTTTTTAATCACTATGCTTATGTTTCTTTCGAGTATTATGTGATTACTCCTATGTTATGTGCTTGAAACCTTTTGTTTCTGAGTTCCATGTCTTAGATCATTTCTAGGGTTCTGACTCTCTACTATCTATGTGATTTCTTACTTAGGGTTCTTAATTTTGAGACTATTGTGTTTAAATACGTTTGAATGCTCCTCTTTACTGAATATGCTGTTAATTCCGAGCATCTCTTTGAATCCTATGATTTGCATGTGTTTGCCTTAAGGATTCTTACACTAATTTTTCAAAATGTTTCCTTATTTGTGAGTTGCTTTCTATACATGGTATTGGTTCCCTCTACTTTTGGTCTTGCCCGTGATTCTTTGACTGATTTTTAGAGTTAATTTTATATGGTTACCATACTTGTGCACTTGAGTATATTTCTAGTTATTCCGCGTATATTTTCCTTGTTTAAAGCATCGTGTACCTAGCCGTTATTACATACAAAGTGCTTACTGCTCTTGTTATGGTATAATCAGACATCTGACTGATTATTTCCTTACCTGATAGTCTGTACTCCTATTCGAATCATGAGTCCCTGATTTAATTGAATTAGGACCTGTGATTGATTCAATTTGGTAATGTTTCTATAATTATATACTCACTACCCTGTTCTCTACTATTTTCAAAAAAATAATTCTTTAAGTACTACTCTTCCTTTCTCACTTAACACAGACAGACACAAATAAACTCATTACTCTGAACTCTCTCTCTTTCACACAAACATATTTGGTGCTCTTTATTATTTCTACACAACTTCTTTCACTTTCCTGTTGAATGCTGATTACTCAATTGGTTGAAAGCCACGATTGAGTAATCCTGGTCACTTTTACCACTCTGCTGGCCTCTACTGTGTTACTTACTTTGGTCTGCCTGCTGCTCACTTCTTTGCATACTGCTGCCCTGCTCTCTGCTTCTCTCTACACACTATTGCTCACTTCTCTGCACATTATTGCTCACTATTGCTCTTTGTTACATTATTTTCAACTGGTATGTATCCTATTTAAGTTACAGACTCAAAACAATATGCTTCTATTAGTGCTGCACTTCCTTTTGTTCCTTGTGTGCTTCTACTTATGGTTCTGTTGTTCCTATTGCAACTAGTATGTATCTGTGCTAATTAGTAGGCCTAGCTTAACCTGGCATGTTCATTACCCTCTTTCCTACCCCAATGCATGTTCCCCCTTGCTTCTGTACACTACTAGCATATGTTCAGATGCTCTTGGCTACACAATAGCCCTAAAACCTCTTCTCGAGGATGATTTGGTTTGGTGTCTGGTGCAGTAAGAACTGGACTCCTAGTTTGAAGTATGAACTCTTCTCTAATGTACTATACATGTGTGGCTGGTTTTCTTGCTTGTGAGCTATTTGTTCCTTTTACCTTTGCCCTTGTTTGTGTGGCTGTTGCTTTCAAAACTGGCTCCATATTAACTGTTTTCAAACTCAATTGATTTTTTTTACTCTTCTACTGTTTTCTCAAACTGTCCTTCATGTAAAAACCTTTTCCAACTCAACTCCTTCAAATTCCATCACAATCATACTACTCTTAGAATTTAGGTTCTGCCCCCTTAGTGTAAGCATTGCTTTGGGTATCTTGAATACCCACTGAACTTTGATGCACAAGGCTGGCAATTCCATACTTGCACTTGGCAATGATGATTTGTCTTGGGTGCCTGGTATTGGCCAGGGTCCCAAGGGACACTGAGGGAACTTTGCCGCACCCAAACTCTTGGTAAAGGCTGTGAAATTCGAAAGGTGTGAGGTTGGAGGTTTGGGCCTGGCTGAAGGCTCCCTATAGAATAACTTTTTGTTTTACTCTTCACTACTGTAATTTAATTACTTAATCTGTAATAACTTGTAAAGAACAATAGCGTTTATAGTGAAATTGGGGGGGGGGGGGGAGGGGGGGATTATGCATGCTTAGTTTAATGGTATGGGTAGAAAACATGTTTGTAGGATTTTATTTATTTGTGCAATAGATATCCTGCATAGGACATGCATTTCACACGATTTAGAAATCCTGTATTAGGCTCTTTTTACTTTCGTCTTGTTATTGTACTCACTTCGTAATCACAATTAGTTAATAACCAACAAACTACTGTTATAAGGATTGCCATTGCATTTAGATACCATGTCTTAGGACCTCTATGTGCATTAGATATCATATACTTAGGGCTTTATTTGCAATTGCTGAATGCCTCGCTGGTTTGTTTAATTTGGCAACACAAGTTAACAGTATATTCTTAAAACTGGAAGTCAAACATGTATGCTCACTTTCTTTCTATAATCAGACAACGCGTATAACGCCTAGGCAAGCCTTAGGCCTAATAAAATCAATTAATCATGCTTTTACCACCTTCGGACTACTTAGCCTCTTAAGCTTTCTGAATTCTGCCCCTCTGAAGTTTTTCTTTGTTTTCTTACTAGAACTCCCGTTCTATTTTTTGATAATCTCATCCGCTCTATATGTTTTTTTCTCTACTGGGTGTCTCTCCTGTCCAGAATTGCGTTACTATTTTCTAAAACATATCAGAGTACTGTGTTTTTAATATCTCTACTATAATTTTTAAAAGTACGTTTCAATATTAACTCCTATATACCTACTACTCTCTTAGTTACATTTCTGAAATTCTGTTTAACCTTGAATCTGTTCTATTTTCTACTAGGTAACCTCCCTTGTCCGAAATTATATTATCTTCCCCTAGCAGAATACTGCATCCTTTATATGGCCTTAAGTGTGTTAAAAAAAATGTTTTCTTCTAATTCCTAAAGGTTACGTATTTCGCTGCTTTATCTCCAGTTTTGAAAGTTTTTTTTCCAATTCTCCTGCCAAAAAATTCTGTGCAAACTTTTCAGCTTCTATTTCTAATCTGTTTTCGTACGTTCCAGATTTTAAAACTCTCACCTCCTTAGACCTTAAATGTGACTGAGGCGTGCTAATTGTATGGCTATTCGTGGAGGGATATTTGAGCCTTTTACATGCCTTTATGTGATCCCTTATATGAAGTCTTATTTGTTTTTGTATGTCGCTTAGTGTTTTGACCTTTAAACCTAAGGGTTCAACCTAGTCCTCACCTTATAGGAATAGTGGTTCTAAATGCCCTCTAGGACCTATAGGACAGGACGGGTAATAGCACGCGATAAGCACTCGCGACCAATACACACGTTTAAACAACCTCTACGGGGCGGGAAGAGTAGAATATGGATATGATGACCGGTGCGCTAATATCTCGTGTGAGAATGATTGCTGGGTATTGCACCGAAGTGATCCATATTACGTTTAACCCTAGGACCCCTTGTCTCTTTTTATTTATTGATATTTTCTTAAATTAATGTTTTCTTCAACTAAGCTTTCTCTTTTCAAAAGCACTTGTGTCTTCTTTCTTACAAAATTTTCAACTTGTTTATGCTGTCTATGTGCGAAATTTACTCGTTTATTCCCATTCTTTTTAAAGTCACAACTAAGCATGGCCGGGAACTACACTAGTGGATCTTTAGGGGTGCCTAACACCTTCCCCTCGAGATAATCTCAAGCCCTTATCTGAACTCTGGTTTTCTTTCCCGAAATTTTTTTCTTTTCTTTAAGTGTCCTAATGCACTATAATCATTAGGTGGCGACTCTTCAAACTCCGTAACCCGCTTCCTCAAAGGGGAAAAGAGTTGTTTTGTCCATAATGTCATAAACCCGATTTCTCCGCTTTGAAAGAGGCGGGGTCGACAGCATGGCGACTCTGCTGGGGATTTTTTTAAGGCTTTTACCATTACGTGCTTTGTGACTTTATTGCTTCCTTAAATGCATTTACTTTCGGTCTTTAATTGTTTTATTAAAATACTAACTTGGCTCTTCATGTTTTTCTTTCCTTTAATTTCTTCTTTTACTACCTTATTATTTCAATCCCGTTGTAATTCCCGAGTATTCATTGTAATCTTTATGAACGTGAAAATACGTGCAATTTGCTTCATTATTGTAACTGCGTTTCTCAAACATCATATTCCACTCGTGCCAAAACAAATCCTATAGCAACGCTTGTAATGAGTGGTTGCGCCCTTCCAATATTATTACCCCCAAAATGTGGCAAAGACATATTTGCGGTAAAACCAATCGATCAACGGTGTAGTCAACGGTTCCGCGCCTTTCCCTCTTGAGTTGTCCGCTCAAGGGTACCTTGTCTAGCACTTCAAAAGTAGAAACCTTATTCCATTAAACTGTTCATGCATCATGGTCAACCCTAGAAGAGTCAGTTATGTTGTCCACATAATGACTCCTTAAGATAGCCTAAACCAAAGTCCATCGGGTTTCCTCGAAACCGAAACGGACACCTCCACGTTATGTGCATTTATTTGGAGAACTAAATGCCTTTTGCTAATTATTGATTTAAATAGTCGAGTCTGGTGGGGTTAAGGGCCTAACACATTGTTTTGCAGAAAATGAGGCACGAAGTCCCAGATTCGGTATGGTATCCAACATTCACCCAAGGTTGCTAAGCTGGTGGGAAGATCTTCATGCCAGCGATCAAACCCTCGTCCGCAAGTACTTAGGGAATTTTCCCTCACTTCTGGAAATCCAGCCGAACAACAAGATCATAGAGGCTGCCACTTTGTTTTGGGATAGTGATCGATCGGTGTTTCGCTTCGGGAATTTGGAAATGACTCCTTTACTAGAAGAGATAGGGGGTCTAGCTGGTATCCCTTGGGAGACTCCGGGTCTGCTTATGCCGGAAAACCGCAAAGGTAGAGGCTTTCTTAAGATGATGGGACTCAAGAAAAATCCCGACCTATCTTGTCTGAAGGACTCCTACATACCATTTGACTTACTTGTACGAGAGGTATGGCCATAGCAAGTATTATCGCACCTACACTGATGAGTTCGCCCTCACCTCTTTGGGGCACATACATAGGAGGGTCTTTCTGTTCATGTTCTGCTTCTTGGGTATGATGATCTTTCCCATGAAGAAGGCTAGGATCCACACCAGACTGGCCATGGTAACCAAAACCTTAATGGAAGGTATCGACGGGCAGTCTTTCAGCATAGTGCCCATGATTATTGCCAAAATCTATCGAGCCCTGGGAAAGTGTCAGCAAGGGGCTCCGTATTTCGAAGGTTGTAATCTGCTACTTCAACTTTGGCTCATAGAACACCTTCAGAAAGGCGACTACAGACAGGAAATCATACGCAGGGATTGGGATGACCATATCGCTTTTCACCACCCAAGGCGAATGAACTTCATGCCCAACATGTTCGCTCAGCCAGAGGACGCCAGTGGATGGTTAGAGTTGTTTGAGAATCTAAAGGAAGAGCAAGTTCAGTGGATGTTCGAGTGGTTCCCAACAGGGGAGTTCATTGTCTGTTCTCGAGACGCACCATTCCTCATACTCATTGGTCTGAGGGGAACTCATCCTTATGTCCCTCTCCGGGCCATGAGGCAGGCTGGAAGAAAGCAGATCATACCAAGGATAGAGAAAATGAGTCATTTCAGGGCTGACTTTCAAGATGATGATAGCCCGCACAGGTGTCACGCTCAGCATATGTGGCACTGCAAGCTCGTCTTAGGGAAGGAGTCTATTGAACCAGACAGGTATCATGCCGGGTGTGTACTGTGAGCACGTGATTTTTCCCTAAGCAAATTATTCCAAAAGTTTCAAATAATTGATTTCTTAATTATTTTACAAAAATTTTGTGAATTTTTTGTTAAATTTTTGTGTTAATTGGTTGCATTTTTATTCATATGAAAATACAAAAAATATGCATTTGCATTTAGGGATTTAATATAATTTTAGTATTAATTAAGTATTAATTAGTTTTAGAACAAAATTTAAAAAAAATTGCAAAAAATAGTTTCTTTGCACTTTTAATTGTTAATTGTTGCATTTATCTTTAAATAGAGTTTTAAATAATTTTAGAAGTTAAATAGTTTAATTAGGGTTTTGTTTTGTTTTAGCATTTTATAAAATCAGAAAAATAATAAATACAGAAATACCAAAAAATAAAATACAAAAGCAAAGTGAATAAAGGACAAGAAAACAAATAAAAGAATAAAGAAGGGAAATGACTGCCAAGAATTACTGTTTCATTGCAATGTTAGCTCAGCTCCAAGTCGTAGTGTGGATTTGCATTGTTTGGTCCGAGTTTTGATTGTTGGAGTTTTCTGATCGTGCCTGGGTTGTTTGTTGAGTGTATTTGAAACACCCCTGAACCCATCCAAACAGGCCCCATACCAGCCCCAAGCCCACTTCAATACCCGATCCGGTTACCCCATACCCAAACGACGCCGTTTAGCGGAGAATCAATCTCAACCGTCTAGGTTTTTTGATCTAACGGTCGAGAACCCCCCATCACTTAATATTTAAATGTCTGAACCATACCCACCCCCCTTCAGACCCCCTAGTCCGTCTCTAACATACCAAACCCTAGAGATTAGCCGCCTTAATACCCTCCGTCAACCCCGCCGGCGGCGAGGATGCAAAATACGCCGATGGCCGCCAAATTAACACCATCGATTCCCCCCAACCTCCTCTTTCCATTCCCCATGTTCCTATACCTCGAATCTACCCAGAAAGCTTCGAATATCCGTTTGAAGTTTTCCGGCCAGTGCGTCACCTACGCCAAATGAGCCCAAATTTACACCATAGACTCGCCTTAACCTTCTCGTCCCTAATACCCAAACCGTGTTCCTCGAATCTGGCCGGAATGATTCGAATTTGATTTTTTTTAAATTTTCCGGCCAAGAACCCTAACCCAAAATCTTTGTGATTTTGGACCGTAATATCCTTAACCAGGTGTTTTCTTGTGAAAACACATGGTTAGGGATGTTACGTGTCAAAAATCTTGAAAGATTCGGACGTCGGCGGCTGGCCGGAGTTCTTATTATTAGTAAGTTTCTTTTCTTTCATTTTTGTTAATTAATTTCTTTATCATTTTCTGTTATTCTGCATGTTGAATTTTAGGGTTTAGCTTATTAATGTTTAACTTCTGATTTTTACTGTTATTTTAGTCATGTTTTGCTTATAATTGTTTCTTGATCTTTAGATTAGTTTGATTATGTTTTAGTCTTGATTAGTCTATTGGCCGAATTTTAGTTTTGGGTAGAAGTATTTGGCTCGATTGTTTGGTGTAGGGTTAATGGTAGAAACAAAAGGAAATTAGGGCAGTTAATTACTTGTTTTAGTTCAGGGAAAGGGTAAGGGCAGTTTGGGGAATCAGCAAACAGGAATAAAATTATACAGGGGAGGTCACATGTGGGCACATTTAGGTCTTATTTAGGGGAGGGTAAGTGAGAGAAGTTTCCAGCATTTTTGGTTTGCCTATTAATAGGCATTGAATTGCTTTGAGGAGGAGGTTCTTTTAGCTTTTAGCCTAAGAAATCCCAGAGATTCCAGCCAAAAAAAAACTAAATAGCATTCTTCTTATAATTTCCAGTTTTCAATCTGAAATTCAACATACAAAACCCAAAAACAATAGGAAACCAAAAACCTAAAATATACTACTGTTTCATTACAATGTTAGCTCAGCTCCAAGTCGTAGTGTGGATTTGCATTGTTTGATCCGAGTTTTGATTGTTGGAGTTTTCTGATCGTGCCTGGGTTGTTTGTCGAGTGTATTGGGGTTATATCCAGTAGATTTGGGTCATTTCAAGCTCATTTTGTTTCATTCGATTTGCTGGTGGATCATTTCCTGATTTTGGTTTGATTTTGAATTATTTCTGGACTCCTGACTCATTTCTGGGTTAAATCGGAGTGTGATTGTTGCTGTTTGAACTCCACACATTGCTGCCTGCTTTGCTGTTGCTAACTTCTTCTCCTTCTCGCTACATTCTGTTCTCCAGGTACACATCTGTATATTCGATGACTGTGAGCTGAAAATGTGCAGAAATGAATTTATGAAGAATGAAGATATTTAGAAAAATTAAATTCCGATTTAGTTTATGTCCAAACCTGTATATTCAGCATTTAATTCATCAACACTGTTTAAGTTTTGCTTGTTTTGTGTTAAATAGACTGTGCAAACTGTTATGTGCCAGATTCATGTGGTCACTTCAAGTTGAACATTGGTGACAATTAGTCTCATGCGAGGTTGATAGACGATTTATGAATCGCCTCAGATCTGTGTGATGTAGTAGAACACATAATTAGTAGCGTTTTCATAGTATGAACGTGATTATTACACCTTTAGTGATACCCATGAATTCCTCAATAGCTAATTAAGTAAAACAATCTGAGTCTTAAACTGGACTTCTAGTGCTCAATGTTTCATTAAATTCAAAGGAGAATTTTGCTTTTCCTTGATTACAAATTGTTGAATACGTTTTGAATAACCTAAAACGATCTCAGAGATGTTTGTTCAAATGGAATTGAGGCTTAGTGTGGTTTAACAGTCAGGGTTTGACGATCCGTTTCCGGACAGTTTGGGCTAGTGTTATCACATACGGCCCAGCTTTTGTCTTAAATATATATAAATCCAGGCCTGTGACTGGCCAACCTTATGCTACTTGGACTTTAATTCTTTTGACGGGATGTGTTCAAGGCCCAAGCTGGTTGAAGTTTGAATTTGCATGAACTCATAGACCCCAAATACAATAGTTCCTAAACAATATTAATTAGTTAGGACTTCTCCTTTATTATTAGAGACAAAAAATAAATAGAAAACTGTAGTTTGCTTTAAGTTGGCCTTAAAATAATAAAATGAGATGAGCCTCGCCAAACAAAATGCATAAACTGCGGGGCCCTCATTAAATACTTTATTAAAATATTTTAGAAATTCGGGACATGCCATTTAGCGAATTTTCATGGCTCCCCGCAAAGTTAATAAGACGCTAGCCACTCTAGGCGCGCTTTTAATAATATTATTTTCCTAAATTTGGGAGTGCATTTCATGCAACCCAAATCTAAATCCCAAAACGTTGAATAAGAGGTGTTGAGGATCCGGGTGCATTTCATGTGACGTGATCCAGAAACACGCTCTTAACGGCGTTCACTTTCGTAAAAAAAATAACTAAAAGCGGTAAATAATCTTTAAATTGCACTACAGGTTGGAGCATGTACCAAAAATTAGATTTTAGCCATTTATGATAATTTAAGTGACCGTGCTAGAACCACGGGATCCGGGGGTGCCTAACACCTTCCCTCGGGTCAACAGAATTCCTTATTCAGAATTTCTGGTTCGCAGACTCCAATTGGAAAGTCGAAATTTTCCTCGATTTGGGATTTAAATTAAATCAGTGACTTGGGACACCAAAAGCCAATCCTTTCCCAAGTGGCGACTCTAAAAAATAAAATAAATAATCCCATTTCGAATAATGTCACTTTAAATGGAAAAACTCCCTTATACATTTTCCTTCGGGGTAGGTGTGTAAAAAGGAGGTGTGACAGCTCTGGCGACTCTGCTGGGGAAACGAACCCAGAATTTCGATTCAGGGTTCAAGAATTCGAGCTTAGTACAATTGTTATATTTAGCTTTATCTGATTTTTCTACATGTTCCATGCTATATGTGCTAAATGTTTTACCGCTTTGATATTTGTTGAAATTGTATATATAAACTGTCGCGAATCCCTTCCTCTTTCTGAGACTTCTACATCATGGAGAAGGGTGCACTTCGTGTAGCTTCTCTTCTGTTTAGAGTCTTTTCCCATTTAGAACGAGGTTTGGATAAGTTGCAAAGCCGGCGGAGCTTCTTTATCCCCGGTACGCTGCCTCCCCCTCGGCTCGAGTTGTCCGCTCGTGTAAGCCAGGTCTAGACCAATAAACCTAGGGTTTAAACCTAGAAGAACAAAAACTCATGCCGGATCCCTAGTAGGATGATTGTTTGCATCATGTGCATTTGACTTAGGGGACTCAACACAGGGGTTGGGTCCGTCTAGGACAGGTGACCTGAAATAAATTGACCATCCTGATGCATCTTACGTGCTATTTGCGCATTTATTTGCTCGGCTTTGCATGTTGACCGGCTTGTCTAAATGAGTGAAAATTGAGAAAATAAGTAGTGTTAGGACTAAGTGAGGGTGACCATTTGTTTTGAAAAAACCCAATGCCCAATAGTACCGAAATGCTGCCGGATTTTTGAAAAAAAAAAAAAAAAAAAAAGAGAAAAATAGTTGAAAAATAGAAAGACATTTGTTGGCAAATCTGCCCGAACTACGCTGGTTTGATTCTCACCGGATGTGAGATACGTAGGCAACCCTCATCGGGTCCAACCTCCCTTTTTGCAAAAATAGCCAAAAAATGTCAAAATTTTAATTTTAGTCACAAATAAGTCAGGTGGTGCCATTCTTGCTTAAAATAAGCCGAATGTCCCCAAAAGGACGCCGGAAGGCCGTTTTTGCAAGAATAGCCACCCTGAGTCATTTAAATGGTTTGCGGGCACAGCCTTAAAATCTTCCTCCCGGAAGTGTTGAAAGGCTGTATTTGCAAATCCAAGCCCTTATTTTCTAAATAAAGAATTTTGTACAAATAGCCGTTTTTAAATAAGTCATTAAATTCCCCTAAATAAATGTGCAGGATGAATTCAAGTGACATCGAAACCTTCTCAGTCCTGAGCGAGATCCCTTTGAAACTCCATATGTGGTGGCATGACTTGGGAAAAGGAAGCAGAGATACTGTGGTTAAAATCCTGGGCGGTCTTGTAGATTTATTGAAAATCAAACCAAGGAAGGATGTCATTGAGGCACTGATTCCATTTTGGGACCCGACCCGTAATGTATTCCGTTTTTTCAGATTTTGAACTCACGCCCACATTGGAAGAAATTGCCGGATATGCCGGTCTCAACGGGAACCTCCGCGGTAGATACCCTTTGGCCCCACGACCGGTAACTCTTCATAGGTTTTTAGACTTGTTGAACATCAGTCGGGATATTCAGAACCCGCATCTGGCAAAAGGATGTTGTACACTACATTTCCTGTATCACCGGTATGGTAACCCCAAAGGTTTTGAGGAACCCAATACAGGATTAACACATGCTGGAAATAAGGACAAATGGGAAGCCCGACGGGGATTAGCCTTCATGGTGGCCTTCTTGGGAGTGGTAGTTTGTCCTAGCAAAGATGGTCACATACACCTTGGCCTAGTAGGAATGCTAGATGTTGCTATGAAGAAACCTACTAGCACAGTGGTTCCCCTGATTGTAGCAGAAATATACCGAGCTCTGACCAAATGTCGAGAAGGGGAGAAATTCTTTCAAGGTTGCAATTTGCTCTTGCAGTTATGGATACGGGAACATCTTTGTCACCGCACAGGATATATGAACTACGGTTTAACCGGGTTGAGTTGTATTGTAGAGTTCGAGGCCCGAGTTACAGGTATTGAGTTCCCGGAGGGTACTGAGGCCTGGTCGTCATGTTTAAGATCCCTCACTGCAGATAAAGTAGAATGGGCTTATGGATGGCTTCCTCCTACTGAAGCTGTGTACACATCGGCAGAAGTCCCTTATATTCTTTTGATGGGTATTCGAAGCATTCAGCCCTATGCTCCTTACCGCGTTTTGCGACAATTTGGAAGATTCCAGACGGTGCACAGCGATGAAGACCTGAGTGGGCAAGTCATTGAGTTGGGCCCAAAAGCTGCATTCCCTGAAGGCCGAATCCGAAAGATATGGAATGAGTGCTGGTACCTTGAGCCTAAAACTATAGTACAGGACCGGGCCAGAGGTGAGGTAGATCCCAAATACTTGGTTTGGTTCGGTAAAAGGTTTCAAATCCCCGAGAGACCCGCCAAAAGGCCACATGTCCAACAATTAACAAGCGAGGCTCAGGTGCAGTGGGATTGGTTGGCTAAAGAAAAGGAGTACAGAGCTCGAATTGGAGCATTGGAAAAACAGGTTCAGGAGCTTCGGTTCGAAAACAGCTTGCAAACCGCAGCTGATGAAGGTGATAAAAAGCAATTGGCCCAGGAGAATGAAGCTCTTAAGGCCCAAATTCAACAACTGAAATTAGATGCAAGGAATCGAGAAAGAAGTCTATCCGACGAGAGATTGATAAGAGGGTTGAAGAAACAAGTCCTGGACTGTCAGGAAGAATTGGAAAAATCCGAGGGAAGCATGGCAAAACTTCGGGCTCAATGGGCAAAGAAGACCGAGAAAAGGGCCCAGTTTGTACAGCAAATGAAGAAAAACTATGACGGAACCATCGCCAACATGAAAAGAAAAATGAACACTCTTGAAGAAAAGGCAGCCCGTCGGGAGAAAGAGTTACAGGCCGAGAGGGAACAATGCTATGAATTAATCGCCGATATGGAGAAGGAAGTAAAATTGTTCCAGGATCTTCACTTCCAGGATTCTCAGGTGCTAGAGGCTCGCACTCAACAGATAAGCCGGCTACTCCAAGAGAAACGGTCAAATCAGGGAGAGAATCAG
>NW_017671421.1:207729-251831 GCF_001879085.1 Nicotiana attenuata | reverse complement strand
ACTCTCTTAAGAATGGAATTCTCTATGTTCCGCGAGGACGCCAAGAAAACCATTGGTTGTCACTATTCCGAGGAGAGCTGAGGTAAAAGGGGAAACACCAATATATGTACCAAAAGGAGCCTATGTGGTACGGGGGACAATTAAACCGCCTCGGCTGAGTGAGCCAGTGGTTATTGGACGCGTACCACAGAAGCCAATGACAGACCCCTCTGCGGTGCCATGGAACTACCAGCAAACAGTGCTCACATACAAGGGCAAAGAAATTTCGGGGGAACTTCCAGGGAAGAACTCTGTTGAGAAATATTCGAATATGCAGGAAGTGAACAATGCCGCTGGAAAGCGTTTTCCGTCCAAGAGGCCAGTGAGTGCTGAAGAAGCAGAAGCCTTCTTCCAGAAAATGAAGATGCCTGATTATGAGACAGTGGATCAATTAAGAAAGTACCCTGAACAGGTGTCCCTGCTCTCATTGGTGACAAAATCCTCCGAACATCAGAAGATCTTGATGAAAACTTTGAATGAGGCATACGTGCCAAATGAAACTTCAGTCGAGCAGCTCGAAAGGATGGCAGAAAGGTTCTTCGCCATCAACCAACTCTCTTTTAGTAAGAATGACTTGCCTCCTGAAGGCGCAGCCCACAACAAAGCCTTGCATCTGACCGTCAAGTGTGAGGGTTACTATGTCAAACGAGTCATGGTGGATGGAGGATCGGGGGTTGACATCTGCCCACTCTCCACATTGCAGAGGATGGAGATCGGGACAGAAAAGATTCGCCCGAATAATGTTTGTGTAAGGGCTTTTGATGGTATTAAGAGGGATACCATCGGTGAAATCGACCTGATATTGACCATAGGACCGGTAGACTTCGAGGTGACCTTCCAGGTGTTGGACATGGATACATCTTACAACTTCCTTCTGGGGAGGCCCTGGATCCATGCTGCAGGAGCTGTGCCCTCCACTCTCCACCAAATGGTAAAATTCGAGTATGAAGATCAGGAAATCGTGGTCCACGGAGAAGACGAGCAATCTATCTATCGTGATCCATCTATCCCATGTTTGGAGGCAAGGGAAGGAAGTGAGCTTATTGTTTATCAAGCCTTTGAGATTGTGGTAGCAGATCAGCACGAGGAAGGAAATCCTTGTCCTCAGCCTTTCCTGTCTAACGCTTCAATCATGGTGTCCAGAGAAATGATTAGACACGGTTTCAGGCCAGGAAAAGGGTTGGGAAAAACCTTACAAGGAATATCTGAGCCAGTAACTCTACCCGCAACAGAAAAGTTCTTCGGAGTAGGCTTCCACCCCACCCCAGATGATGAGAAATAGGCTGAAGAAAGAAAGAAAGAAGGATGGGTTCTGCCACAGCCATTGCCATATCTCTACGATACTTTTGTCAAGACTATGTATGGCAAAGAAAAGGATGATGAGTTGTTCACAGTTGAGGAAATCGAAGACATATGTGGAGCTATGAGAGAAATGCTTTATGAAACCAACCTGGTTCAGCTAGGAGAAGGGATTAGCACCGCTGAAATGCTCTATATGGGACCAGATGCTAAACTCCAAAATTGGAAGGCTACGCCAACCCGATTAGGCGGGAGTCCCGGTAGACTAGCCTTGCCACCTTTTCTACATCTCGAGTTATTTCAGGGTGTAGCTCGGGTGTCCTTTTTAGTTTCATGTCTTTTAAATTCCTGAATGTAAACCCTGTCATCTTTCCAATTCCAAGAAATGAAATCAATATTTCATCGTCCATCTTTCTTTTCTTTCTAATTTTGGTTGTACTCCTTTTTCATCTTTTCTTTTCAGTTATAATAATGCAGCTTTAAATAACATGACATGCTTGCGGACTCCATGCCCGGACTCAAGCACGCTGTTTAATTGTGAAATGATGAATCAAGAACCGGAATATGATGAGGAAGAGGCTTTTAGGGAGATAAACCTAGAATTGGAACAATTTGAGAACAAACCTAAGCCAAACCTGAATGACACTGAATCGGTTAATTTGGGAACGGCCGAAGAAATAAGGGAAACCAAAATAAGCATTCACACAGATCAACACACTCGAGATGCAATAATCCAGCTCCTGTTCGAATTTAAAGATGTGTTTGCTTGGTCGTATGACGACATGCCAGGACTAAGTATGGACCTAGTGGTGCACAAATTGCCGATCTACCCCGATTGTCCTCCAGTACAGCAAAAGCAAAGGAAGTTCAAAACTGATATCAGTGATAAGATCAAAGAAGAAGTCACAAAACAGTTGAAGGCGGGGGTAATTCGAGTGGTCCGATATACTACGTGGTTGGCCAATGTGGTTCCAGTACCAAAGAAAGACGGGAAAACCCGGGTGTGTGTAGATTACCGAGATTTGAACAGGGCAAGTCCCAAAAATAATTTCCCGTTACCTAACATTCACATCCTTGTTGATAACTGCGCCAAACATGAAATACAGTCTTTCGTGGACTGTTACGCAAGATATCACCAAGTGTTGATGGATGAAGAGGATGCCGAAAAGACAGCTTTCACTACACCATGGGGAACCTACTGTTATCGGGTCATGCCGTTTGGGCTGAAGAATGCTGGGGCAACTTATATGAGGGCCATGACCACCATCTTCCACGATATGATGCATCAAGAAATAGAGGTGTATGTGGATGATGTAATCGTTAAGTCACGAACTCAGAGTGATCACGTTCGAGATTTGAGAAAGTTCTTTGAACGGTTAAGCAAGTATGATCTGAAGTTGAATCCAGCTAAATGTGCTTTCGGAGTCCCATCGGGCAAGCTCTTGGGTTTCATAGTCAGCAGGAGAGGTATTGAGTTGGATCCAACAAAGATAAAGGCCATTCGAGATTTACCTCCTCCAAGAACTAAGAAGGAGGTGATGAGTTTATTGGGCAGGTTAAACTATATCAGTCGGTTCATCGCTCAATTGACTACCACCTGTGAGCCTATATTCAAGTTATTGAAGAAAGATGCGGCTATCAAGTGGACGTCCGAATGTCAAGAGGCCTTCGATAAAATCAAGGAATATTTGTCAAATCCTCCAGTATTGGTCCCACCAGAGCAGGGACGACCTCTCTTCTTGTATCTGACAGTGTTGGAAAATTCTTTTGGCTGTGTCCTCGGGCAGCATGACATAACCGGAAGGAAAGAGCAGGCAATTTACTATCTGAGCAAGAAGTTTACTGGCTACGAGGCCAAATACACCTTGTTGGAAAGAACATGCTGCGCTCTGACGTGGGTTGCCCAAAAGCTGAGACATTATCTTCAAGCCCATACCACCTATCTAATAACCAGGTTGGATCCTTTGAAATACATATTCCAGAAATCGATGCCCACTGGGAGGTTGGCAAAATGGCAAATCTTGCTCACTGAATTTGACATAGTCTATGTTACTCGCACGGCAGTGAAAGCCCAGGCTTTGGCGGATCATTTGGCTGAAAACCCGGTCGACGAGGAATATCAACCGTTAAGCACCTATTTCCCAGATGAGGAAGTAAACTCTGTGGAAGCCATCTCTGAGGACACTCGTGCTTGGAAAATGTTCTTTGATGGAGCAGTAAATGCGAGGGGTGTAGGTATTGGGGCAATCTTGAATATCACCCAATGGCCAGCACTACCCGGCTACAGCCAGGCTCCGTTTCTTTTGCACAAACAATACAGCTGAGTATGAAGCCTGCATCATGGGCATGAACATGGCAATTGACCAAGATGTTGAAGATTTATTAATCATGGGGGACTCTGACTTGATTATCCGACAAGCCCAAGGAGAATGGGAAACTCGAGATGTTAAGCTCATTCCTTATCGACAGCATGTGGAAGATCTCACCAAATGCTTCAAGTCGGTAGAATTCAGGTATATCCCTCGGTGTCATAATGAACTAGCCGATGCACTTGCCACTCTAGCTTCAATGTTTCCTTACCCAGGCCATGCCCATATTGACCCTTTAGAGAATCAAATCAAACAAAAGCACGGGTATTGTAATGCGGTTGNAAGCCGTGGTAGACTTTGTGCACTCCAATCTCATTTGCCGCTTTGGCATTCCTGCAATTATTATTACCGACAATGCAGCTAACTTGAACAGTCGCCTGATGGAGGAGGTATGTGAACAATTCAAGATAACGCATAGAAACTCAACTCCCTATCGGCCAAAAGCCAATGGTGCTGTCAAGGCAGCAAATAAGAACATCAAGAAGATTTTGAGAAAGATGATTCAAAGCTCCCGACAATGGCATGAAAAGTTACCCTTCGCATTACTTGGATATCGCACCACAGTACGTACATCAATTGGAGCAACACCGTACTTGTTAGTTTACGGTACTGAAGCAGTCATACCTGCAGAAGTGGAAATTCCTTCACTCCGGATAATCGTTGAGGCGGAGATTGAGGACAGTGAATGGGTTAAAACCCGACTAGAGCAATTGTCATTAATTGATGAAAAACGGATGGCCGCGGTTTGTCACGGACAGCTGTACCAACAAAGAATGGCCCGTGCCTATAATAAGAAAGTGCGTCCCAGGAATTTTGAAGTGGGACAGCTGGTACTCAGATGCATTCTCCCTCATCATCAGGAAGCAAAAGGGAAGTTTGCCCCTAATTGGAAAGGTCCATACATCATCCGGAAAATATTGCCAAGAGGAGCACTGTATCTAGGAGACATCGAAGGGAATGATCCTGAGACAGCAGTCAACGCAGATGCAGTAAAAAGGTACTACGTCTAATCCTCATTCGGCGATGGCTTTTGTGCAATTGAGATGACGAAGGCTTTCTTTCTCGCTATCCAAACACTATCAACCCTTCGTAAACCCATTTGAGCCGGTTACCCTTCTTTGGCTACCCTCTTTGGAACCCAGAAGTACTATAAAAAAAAAAAAAAAGAAAATATGATGGAAAAAAAAACCAAAAACAAAACAAAAACAAAACAACAAAAACAAATGTTCCCGAACTACGTTTGACTTGATCCTGAAAAGGTAGTAGGCAGCCTCTCCCTGAGGTTCAGTCACACCAAAACAAAAATTCCAATTTCCCCAAAAGTGAAACTGGGGCAGATGATATAATGGTTCGGCCATGAATCCGCCGAAATGGTTCCAAAGTTGTACCTCCGTCCAGAATTCTTTTTACCCAATACCTTGTCCAAGTCTTTCTGATCAATTGGCAAAGGCGTGGGAATTGAAAAGCAATATTGTTGGAAGCTGGTATAGTCCAAAATGTGAGAAATAAAATGAGAGAGTCTTATCGGTGAAAACCTTTGGGCACCATAAGGCGACGGTGAGAAGAGAAATTAAAAATGAGAGAGTCCGTTGGGTGAAAACTCGTAAAGAGCACTATCGGGCGATGGTGAGAAGAGAAATGAGAGAGGTCGATTAGCGAAAACCCGCGAAGGGCGCTGTCGGCCGAAAAGAAGACATCTCGCCACTAAAGGAGTCCTGGCAAGGTTCCCTGGTTCTGAAATACTGATTAATGGGTTCACGAGAAGCCGGAAAGTTTGTGTGGGTCGGGCATCCAGTCCAAGAAGCATGTCATGTTCATTTGAAGCCAGCATGCACACCCCAGATAAGTCCTCTTTTTTCCCCGAAAGGGATGCTTCTCTTTAAAATCATATGCTTGCCTTTTGCATACTTTTTCTTTGAATCCCTTTCGGTTTATCTCTGATTCCGGAACTAGTACAAAGAAAAGGTGGCAGGACCGGTTTCACAGGGCTTCGCCTGGTCAGAGTCGAAGAAATACCCAGCCTCAGCGAGTGCGTCAGGCCAATCTCGACTGACCATAGCGATTGATGCTTTTGAAGCAAAAATATTGAAAAAAAAAAAGAAAATCAAAGGCAAAGGCAGAATAAAGTGACAAGGTCAGAGCCCACACGGGCGATTCATAATGAAATCCTGAAGGCTGAACCCGATCGGTTTGAAAAGAGATTTACCCTCAAGGCAAACAAGCAGCAAAAGTTCTCAACGGAAATGGGGCCGAGATCAAGCAATTGAGATGATCAAGGCCACAAAACCAACCACCGTTTCAAACTAACAAATTGTTATTTGTTGAAAACAGGTTTGATTCAAAGCAACCGTGCAAGAAGCAGGTACAGTCCAAAAAGAAATGAAATGCGCAAGCGCTGAAACAACTCTGCAGCAGGAAAACGACCAAAAAGGAAGTTTCACCCTCCCCAAGTTCTTTCATGTATTTTGCTAAATAAAAGGAGAAACATGAAAAAGGAAAAACAAAAGATAGAAGAAAGAAGAAAAGAAGTTAAAACAAAAATCCCAAAAAGAAAAACAAATCATGATAGCATAGGATCCCATTCCTTAAATATCCCGGCCAAAAAACCGAGGATCTCCCGGCCAAAAACCGTGGAGCTTTTTCTTTTCCAAATCCCGGAACAAAAATCGAGGATCTCCCGGCACAAAAACCGTGGAGCTTTTGCTTTCCAAATCCCGGAACAAAAACCGAGGATCTCCCGGCACAAAAATCGTGGAGCTTTTTCTTTTCCAAATCCCGGAACAAAAACCTAGTATCTCCCGGCACAAAAACCGTGGAGCTTTTTCTTTTCCAAATCCCGGAACAAAAACCGAGNACAATCCCATTTCGAATAACGTCACTTTAAATGGAAAAACTCCCTTATACATTATCCTTCGGGGTAGGTGTGTAAAAAAGGAGGTGTGACAGCCAACATTAGGGCTCCAGCCCCTGAGTTGAGCATTTTTCCTTTTAGCCAACATTAGGGCTCCAACCCCTGAGTTGAGCGGTTTTCCCTTTTAGCCAACATTAGGGCTCCAACCCCTGAGTTGAGCGTTTTTCCCTTTTAGCCAACATTAGGGCTCCAACCCCTGAGTTGAGCGTTTTTCCTTTTAGCCAACATTAGGGCTCCAACCCCTGAGTTGAGCGTTTTTCCTTTTAGCCAACATTAGGGCTCCAACCCCTGAGTTGAGCGTTTTTCCTTTTAGCCAACATTAGGGCTCCAACCCCTGAGTTGGGCGTTTTTCCTTTTAGCCAACATTAGGGTTCCAACCCCTGAGTTGAGCGTTTTCCTTTAGCCAACATTAGGGCTCCAACCCATGAGTTGAGCGTTTTTCCTGTTAGCCAACATTAGGGCTCCAACCCCTGAGTTGCTCCTTTTAGAAACAGGGTTCCATTCCCTAATCTGTTCCATCATAGAAAGATACAATTCTTGAAAATTTAAAAAAGAAAAAAAAAGAGTTCAGACTTTGTCACAGATAACTCACGAAGTTTTCCTAGTGAAAACTGGGGCAGAAAAATTTCGTTCGTTTGTTTGTTTTGGTGCTTGAGCAGGTTTGACCTCAGGGCACAAGGATGCGAGACGATCGATGGAATGAGTCTCAATCCAGAATAAAGAAAAGAACAAAAAAATGAATGTTGAAGCAAACAGGGGTGCGGATTGCTCAAATTTGATTGAAGTCACAAGCTCCGCCGATCCCGCTTTGACCCAATTCTTAAGAAAGAAATAGCACCTACATCTTGCGAGCTTCAAGATTCAGATCGGTGTCCACAGCAAAATCAGCTAAGACTCAAGATCAAGCTTCAAGAGAATTATAGATAGGAATCTTGTAACCCATAGTTGATAGGCATAGCTAGCTTAGCTTTGATTTTCCTTTTTTGTGTAATAAGGAGGTCAGCAAGTAGTAGCTGCAGCAACAGCATTGAAATCACAGCTCCTGGTAGTCCCAGCTACCAAACTTCCAGAACTACACTGACCTGATTCCTTTATAGCCAAGGATATGTAGGCAACCTTTGAAGCAGGGTTCGGTCAGACAGTTTTCAAAAAAATGCTTCTCATGGAATGCCAAGCAGGCAAAAATCTCTCATGATTGCTCATTTATCTTTGCCCGAAAACCCTTCGTGTCTCCGAGCAAAGAGGGGCAGCTGTGAGCACGTGATTTTTTCCTCGCTCAAATATTCCTATAGAATTCCTAAAATTAGGATTTTTCTTTCATTATTTGAATTTTAGGATATTAAGTTGGTGTTTGATTGCATTTTTGTGTGCATTATTAATCGGTATAAGTCATAAAAATAAAAAATACAAAATAGCATACTTGCATTTAGAACCTCATTTTAACATTTTATTAGTTAATTAACATTACAAAAAATAAGAGAAAATAACAAAATAGTCCTTTTGCATTGTTTTACTTTTAATTTTTTTAAATTTTTTTTTTTTATTTTTCCCTAAGTTATCTTTTTAAGTTAGGAATTGGTTAATTTTGGAAATTAATTAGCATAATGTTAGAGTCAATTTAGGTCTTTTATTTTAAAAATTGCATTTAAACAAAAATCTAAAAAAATGAAATGAGAAAAGAAGAGAAAAGTAAAAAAGAAAATTCAAATAAAAAATTAAAGGTCTTTATACATACCATTTTTTGGGCCAATTTTGATATCAGTCCAAACAAATCCCTCCCAGACCCACCAAATCGGACCCAAAACCCGCCCCAGTCCGGTCCAGCTTCCCCCCGTCTCCCAAAACGACCCCGTCTTGATAAATTTTGATCCTGGCCGTCGAGGATCTTTGATCCTACAGTCAGGAACTGAGGATCGTTTGATATTAAAGTGTCGGAACTCTCACCCCACCCCCCTCATCCGATCATCTCTCAGAACCCCTAACACACGCCGGCGTAGCGCCACCAACCCTCCGTCGTCCGCCGCCGGCCAGAAATCGCCTACGGCGGCGGCGAAACTCCAAATAACTCCAAATTTTCACCATAGTTTCGTCTTCATCTCCCCAGTCCATATCCAACCTTATTTCCCTTCAAATCCTAGCCAATTGCTTCGAATATCAAATCGAAAGCTCGGACCAAAACCCTAACTCCTCCAAAATTCCCAAAAATCACACCCCATACTCTCCTAATCTCCCTCTTCCTGAACCCCTAACTGGCTTCCTTCGAACATCGCCAGAGCTTCTCGAATTTCATATCTTAGAGCGGCA
The DNA here is from genome assembly GCF_001879085.1 of Nicotiana attenuata. Lineage (NCBI taxonomy): Eukaryota > Viridiplantae > Streptophyta > Magnoliopsida > Solanales > Solanaceae > Nicotiana > Nicotiana attenuata. The sequence continues at coordinate 242,909 of NW_017671421.1, read as the reverse complement.
GAACCCTAGAAGTCTGGATTACTCGAGTTCTCCCTAATTTCTTGAGTCCAGAGTTTTAGTCAAGCCACGAGATAATGTGTTCGTTTGTTCTTATTGAAGAACACACGTTTATATCATTCCGGTGCTTGAATCGGTGTTCAGCTTTGTTTAACCTTGCATAAGTAAGTTTTTTTTCTTTTATTGTTTGATTTCTCTGTTATTAAGATTAGTTTAAGCATAGTTTTTGTTGTTAACCCATAATCAGTGTTCTAGGTTTTAGTTTAAGTTTTTTGATTGTTCGTTTTAAGCCAATAAGGTTTCTTCTCATTTGATTAATTTTTCTTCATGTTAATTAATTTTGTTGGTTTTAGTCTTCACTTTTGGTTTAATTTTGTTCTGTTTTTGCTTTGATTTTTCTGATTGGCTTGATTTTGTGTTTGGTTTCAATTAATCGATCCATGGATGTTTACTGCAACTTGATTTTAGTTGTTTGACTGCCATTAATCATAGTTCATTGTTTGTTAGATCTAATTTCATGATTAGTTAGTTTGCCTAATTAGTTTAATTTTAGGGTCTGTTTGATTGTAGCTGGTTGATTCCAACCTTGATTAGTTAACCATAGTTAAGTGGACTGGGGTAAAAGGGTTGGGTTAGTTGACATAGGCTTGGTAAATGCAGAACTAGTGAAAGGGTAATTTGGGTAATTCAAAGTAGGGAATCCTGCAAATAACTGGTTTGGAAACCCCTAGAACATTCTAGATGGGGTTCCAATTAGAATTTTAGGAACTTAGTAGTGTAACTTGGGTCACAAGCCAATAAATAAGGGACTAATGAGCTAAAACTGAAAATAAAAGAGGGACTTAGGGAGTAAAACAGAAATCTGAAGGCTGCCCTAAGTTTTGCCTATAAAAAGGCATGCCCATTGCCTTGTTAAACAAGTTTTGAAAATCTGAAAAATCCCCACAGGATTCTAGAAGCATTAGAGATTCAAAAACTCTGAAAATTTTGAAATTCAAATCCAGATCTTAGAGAAATCAGAAAAAATCCAAAAAAAAATTCGAAGACTCAAAAGCTTACTGAAAACAACTAAAAAAATTTCAGAAACAACACTGTTTCATTCCAGTTTTCTAGAAGTTCCTTGAGGTTTTCACTGTTAGAACAATTCCTGTGTATTCATAAGTCAAAAATGAGTTGAGTGTTGTTGATATTCAAGTTTTGGGTCAATTTTTGGTGGAAATTTTGATTGTTGGTTTTATTGGTACTGTTATTGGTTCAAGTCTGTGTTTGAAGCTGATTCTCCTTCAATTCTATGGTAGATTTCACTTGCTGGATACTGTCTTTGCTGCTGCTTCTTTGACTCACTTACCCCTCATTTGTTGGCTTCAATAGTTGAATTCCAGGTACATGTTCTGGATCTTCCCTGATGTAGCCTCCAAAACTGGATATAAGATGAAGCTGTATTTGTTTTCTCTTATGGATCTATGAACATTACTTCGTCGTAATTCAATTAGTCATTGTAACTAATATGGACTGGGGAACTGCGTTTTCATTAGACAATTATGTTATCGCATTTTTGTTGCTGATTAGTGTCGTGTTAATTAGACTGTTGGAATCACTCTTTGGCATATAGTAGTATTCTGTTCGATAAAGTTTTCTTATAGTTTAGTTCATTTTAAAATTTGACATCATGTTATTATAGGTGTTGCATTAGTATTATGTTTAGATTCCTATTTGATAAATGCTACCAATATATATTATACAAGGTTTGAATATGTTTCTGAAAATAAACTCTAGGGTAAATATGTATTCATAGGGATATATACACTCCAGAATGAAAGTGAGATTTAAAATCAACCTATAAGATTGAAGCTTAACTGTTCCAAAATATCCTAATTACCATGAAAAATCGGATTGTGAATGGTTTTACATGTTTTCAACGATTTTTAATTCGTTTAATTGCTGTATGTAATGAATTGATACATTGATTTATTTTAACTCTTAAAAATAATCATCTATTGCCATAGTGTAGAATTCAGAAAAGATACCAAAAATTCAAGGTCAATTCATTACACTTGGGCCTATAATAAAGCTGTCCAGATGCTGCATGTTAAGCCTGTCGGAGGCCCAAATATAAGAGTCAGCTGAAACTTTGCTATTGGGCCCAGTTATATTAATGATAGGCCTAGTCAAAAATAAATAATGAAGCTACAGGGATCCCGATTCAGGCTCTATTTCAGTTTCTAATTGGGCCTGCGCAAAGGCCCACAACTGGACATTTCTTTATAAAAACCTGACCGAAAATTCCTCCTTCTTGGGCTAGTCTCAAGGCCCAACGTGCTGAAGGTCTGATGTTTTCAAAGTTGTAATTTAATTTGGTAATGCAATTCTAGGCCTTCTAAATTAGGTAGCGAATTCAAATTAAGAGGGTTTTCCTCTTGTTTAAGTTCGGACTTGAACTTGAGGCCCGAATTTTGTAATGCTAATTAATTAGGTTTTTAGAGACAATCTTTATTAGAGAACAATAGTCTCTTTAGGATGGCCTTTAAAATAATTCGAGGTGCGCCGCGCCCAAATAAAATCACAAACTGCGTGGCCCTCTTTAATTACTTCATTAAAAATACTTAGAAACCGGGACGTTCCATTTAGCGAATTTTTATGGCCGCCCGCAAAGTAAATAATACGCTAGTCGCTTAGGCGCGTTCTTTAATAATCTTACCTTCCTAAATGCGGGTGCGCATTTCATGCGACCCAAATCCAAATCCCAAAACGTTGAATAAAATGTGTCGAGGATCCGGGTGCATTTCATGTGACGTGATCCGAAAACATATTTTAAACGACGTTCAATTTCCTAAAATTAATTAAAAACAGTACATAATTTTAAAATTGCACTATAGGATGACATGTATTAAAATCAGATTTTTAGCCAATTATAATAGTTTAAGCGACCGTGCTAGAATCACGGGATCCGGGGGTGCCTAATACCTTCCCCCGGGTCAACTGAATTCCTTATTCAGAATTTTTGGTTCGCAGACTCTATTCGGGAAGTCGAAATTTCCTCGATTTGGGATTCAAGAAAACCGGTGACTTGGGACACCAAAAGCCAAACCTATCCCAAGTGGCGACTTTAAAGATCAAATAAATAATTCCATTTCGAATAATGTCATTTAAAATGGAAAAACTCCCTTATACATTATCCTTCGGGGTAGGTGTGTAAAAAAGGAGGTGTGACAGTGATATGCATGAAATACTTCTCAAGAATAATGTAGATGGTGGAGCAGCAAGAGGGGTTTGCATATCATCTTAAGTATAAGAGTTTGAGACTAAATTATTTATGCTTTGCAGATGATATATTGTTGTTCTATAAAGGAGACCCATGGGCATTAATGCTTCTGATTAGAGGGCTTGCAACCTTCTCCCAAGCATTAGGATTGAAAACAAATAATGCCAAATCCAACATTTTCAGTGCAAACATGGAAAGGCAAAAGCTAGCTGATAATGGCCTACAATTGGAAAAGGCAGCATCAGGGAGAAGGCCTAGTGTACCAGCAGTTTTCATAGGACAAGAATTAATTGGTGGTGCTAATGAGATCATGACTCTCCATTTAGAGGGAAGGCTTATTCCTTTGCTCAAAAAAGCTAAAGCTATTTGGTTATAGTAGCATTTATACTGTGTACTAGTTTTACATACCTGCGTTGCATGTGTGCACCGCGTCAATCAGTAAAATATATACAAAAAGCAAATTGTTCCTTGTGTACCCCATACATTTGAATACACAACTTCAAAAAATTATGCAAATATTTTTAAATAATATATTTGAGATATATATAAATATAAAAAAAAGTGAAAGTTCTTGAAATGACGAATATTGATTCGATTTAGCTGGCTTAATAAAGGAATAATTCTTTCCCACATGCCTCAGATGCTTTTTGTGACTTCAGGCTTTGCTCCACCTATTGAAGTTATCCTGATCTTTTTTCTTGTGGGATTAATTAGCAAAATTTATTTGATATAAAGAAATCAATGATAAGATTGTAATAATAATATCTTCATCTTCTGTAAATTTATGTTGTTTGGACTTAATGTTAAGTGTCCATTCGTTAGTACTTCGATAAAATTCTGCGCATGGTTTATTGTCCTCTTCATTTTTCATTAGTCTCTTACTGCATGTGCAATAGCTAAAAACTAATATTAAATACATGTGTAATAGTTCAAGTTTTATATTTTCAAAACATCTCAAAAAATATACAGTACTATAAGATGACAAAAATTGGAAGCAAGGTGAGAAAAACACAACTAAATGTTTTAGTAAGAATTCGTCTATTTCACCCAAAATAAAATATGATCAAGTTTCAAATAAAACGATTGCCATAATGAACACGGATAAATTATAATATGACACATTATACCGTTTCGATATGAACTTCATTTATAAAAATAAATTTAGATGAATGAAATTGAACTACAAAGAGAATCCTCAAGTTCATTAAAGATTTAGCAGTCAATAATGAGTTCCTAGCAATTTATGATATAGGAAATTTAGGAAGAAAACTTAACAATTGGGGTTGTCTTTTGAAACATTCCTCAAATTGCATACACAAAAACAAACAAACAAATAAAAAGGATACATAGAATTAAAAATTTTCATATTCAATACAAATATAAAGAAATACAAAAAACAATTCATAGCCATTAAAAGTGAAAAAAGAAGAAATTCATACCATCAGAGGCGGAGTTGGGATTTGAAGTTACTGGGTTCGAAATTTTAACCTATTTACGTTAGTGAGTTCTAAAGTAAGAATTTATATATATAGGCAAATATATGGTTTCGACTAAAGTCACTGGGTTCGGCCGAACCCGGTGTTTAAGCTGTAGCTCCGCCCCTGCATACCATCTTCACTCTAGTGCTCCAAATAATTTGAAAAACATATAGTAAACATTAATGAATTTAATAGACAATAATTAATAGAAAATAAACCAGCAATTCGATTCTATATATATTCAATACGCCCTCATATATATCAGTACGTTTTAGTCACAAATGTTCTATATGACACAGGAGTTTTACATCGAAGAAAAATTAACTTTTAGATCATAACAAAGGAGAACGAAAGATACAAAACAAATAAAGATAAATAAATTAAAGATGTGAACTTTATGAACCGCCTGAGTACCTGATAACGACCCATAAATACAGATGATTGGTTGTAGGCCACCAACTTTAACGTGTGTTAGGAGTACATGTAATAGTTTACATGTTAGAGTTAGACTTTGATTTGGACTCAACATTAAACGTATATAACAATAACAAATATTTAACTTGGGAAAAGGTGTATATGAATAAAACTTTGAAATTCTTTATCAACTTCATAAGATATTTATGTTCCTAATTTGTATATCTAGGTAAATAAAAAAAATTGTTTGATTTAATATAAGGTAAAATTTATTAGTTGATTTTTATGTCCTTACATAGTGATTTAAATAAGGAAAGTTTTAATAAACAAAATTTTAGTTGATTTCTAACTCCTAAACATTAGAAAAATAATTAAATAATTATTCCTAAATATTAAAAAATTATTAAATGATTATTTCTATATATTAGAAAAATAACTTAAATTACTATTTTGTCTAATGTAAAATTTATTTAAAGGGTAAAAAAGACGAACAACATTTCGCTAAGGGCCTTCGTGCTTTTAATACAGTATAGATATAGATATAGATAACTACACTCCTTTTTCTTTTTTTTAGACATTTGGTATTCGAAATCTACTGAAACGACTAATTTGGGTTCATAGAGTAAGTTCATATTGATATTTATGAACAAGAAGATGAATAGGAGTGGCTAGTAGTTTGGTTTTATAGCTATGCTTATGGGACTTGAATGTAGTCATTTGAGCATCTTTTATCTAACATGCTCAATGATGACTCTGTTTCCTCGGCAGATGTCCTTAATATTTCTTAAGCATTATGATTTACATATAATGTCATAGACTTGTTGATTGTGAGTGTAATTTCCACAAAACTCTCCATTCCTACTATCACTCACTTTTTTTAACCATTTTTGCGAAACCATCAAGAGGGGTTTTGGACTCTGACCAGAGGCGGACCTAGGATTAGAGCAAGACGGGGCACCATTGTATGCTAATCACTAGCCATAAAATTCGGCGTGCAACTATTTGGAAACTTAATATATGATGACTTACCATTCAAATATAAACAAAAGCAGTTCTAAAGAAAAAGAAAGAACGAACAGAGAGAGATTTCTTCGCAAAATCGATGCAATGGGAAAGGGAGATGTTTGATTAAGTATGTTTCACACTTTAAATTTCTAGTATTTTAATAAATAAAAAAGAGGCCAATGATCAAAAGGGCGTTCAAACTTTAAATTATCAAAATTTAGTAAAGAAATCAAGATTATGGGTATGTTAATAGTTTCAAACTTTCAGTTGCCATTGTTGAGTTAGAGTCAAAGTGATTGTTAAAGAAGGTTGTAGAAGAATTCGTATTTTTCTATTTGTGGAGCTATATGTTGCAAATTGAGGCTTTTGATTATAAGGTAGAGATTTGAAAAAGAATAAAACTATTATGTTTATTAGTACTAAGCTATAGTTGAATTCAAAAAGAAGATAAAAGTTAAAAATAAAGTAATTTGCGGAGTATTAAGTATAAAAACTGTTATATTCCAAGAACTAAAACAAAAAGGAGAAAAGGCTGAAGTAGGGTTTTTAACCCTCGTCATCCAGCCAAGGAGCGAATTTGATTGCCCAACGCAATCACTTCTCCATCCACCTTTCTCTATTTGGGGGCACAACTCAAATATATATTGGATCACATATACATGGACAGATATATATAGTATATATAGGGAAATTTTCATAAAGCACTATCTTTTAGTAGCAATTAGCCATTTATAGATACAATTTGCTATATTACGGGTTATAGATACATTTTCTGTGGTTATATGATGTATTTGATGTATTTAAGCTATTGTATTCATGAATACAGTAGCAAAAATAGGCGTGAATCAGGGAAGTCCAGCTAATCAGTTGTTGTATTCGAGTGTATTCGATTGTATTCATGGCGTGAAACATGGGAATACAGCTGGACAGATTACTGTATTCGACTGTATTCACGGCGTGAAACAGGGGATTACACTGTTTAAAACGGAAAGTGTATCAATTAACATAATAGACTACTAATATAACTCAACAAATTCAATTATAACACACAAAAATTGTATTTCGGGTTATAAAAAAGATTCTCAACTGGAAAAACTCTTAAAAACATAGTAATCTTCAGAGAAAATTATATAATACATCTGAATACATAAATTATATTAATTGAAAAAATATATGAATACATAGAATACAACGGGATACATTGAAATACAATGAAAAAAAAAGACAGTGAATACAGAAATATATGGAATACAACGAGATACAATGAAATATAATGAAAAAAAGACAATGAATACAATGAAATACAGCGAGATATATTGAAATACACTTAAAAAAGGTAATAGAATCTTCAAGTTGTTCAGCCCAACACTTCGTCATCTTTGTTCAAGAACAACCCTAATGTCGTCTCGTCGAGTTGCAGCCCTAACCAAACATCTTTTGCAGCACAAATACTGTTTCATCGTCTTCAAATAACCAAAGCCCAAACTAAATAAAACTTGATTCCAATATTTGGCAGTAACTTGATTCCAATGTTTAGCCGCATCATGAGGAAACAGAATCAATAAGAAAGGCCCGTTTCAGGTGCTGCATCAGTCAACCTATGACTACAGATTGATATGGAAAGAGGAAATAGTAGGCAGTAAGAGCAAGAGGAAAAAATTTGGGAAGGCAAAACAAAACTGATACCAAAGTTTTGCCATTTGTATCTACGAGGCATAATTTCGTCATTCAGATAGAAAAAAGAGAGAAAGTTAAGATAAAAACTGGCTGTTTGTTGGATCTTCTTTTTGTTTTCCTTTTCTCCTTGGATTGAAGATTACATGCCGGAGACCTTAGCGAATTTGGGTGAAAGAAGAGGTATGAATCGTGGGTTTGTGGGATAAGAGAGTAAAGTGTATGCAAAAAGAGAGAGAGAACGTGGTTAGTAAGATTTACTGTGATTATGTGAGAGAAAAGACTAAAAAGGAGAGAGAAAAATATTATTTAGCATATATGGTGCCTTAAATGTAGGATGTAACTATAATTAGATATTTTGCTATAAAAGATAAAAGGTATCTATAGGATGTAATATTTTAAAATGGTATTTATTTTAAAATAAATAGGGTACTAAGCTTTTCTATAGGGTGTAAAATTTCCATATATATATATAGTATTTTGGCCGAGGCTAACGGGGTCCCGTGACCCTCAACCCACAACGTAAGTCCGCCCCTGAGTCTCTGACCCCCACCCGTCTATTCAAAGCAAATAAAACAAAAATTATAAGATCAAGGAGGTTTTTTTTATTTATTTATAAATGTAGTGTCCTGGACAGCTTGCGTGCAATTTCGGTAGAGTATCTGTTACCTTCCACCATCACAGGTATCGGATAACTCTATTCATCAAACTTGGACAAATATGAAAAAAAGGAATTTTTACATTCCTATGCCACATAGGAAACCTTATTACCCTCAATGTTTAAGGTTTGACTTAATTACACTTAGTATACCAAATTACCAATTCTATACCATAATGTATTTTAAGGGTACAATTAATGCAGCGTATATCCCTCCTTAATTTAAGGTACCGTATATCCCACCCCTCCTACGTTTCTTTCTCCCAAACCCTCACCCTCACCCACGTTTGTGTATATCATAACATCAGGTGACGAATCCTTTATAGCCTTCTGAGACAAAGCATCACATGCCTGCATACGGCGATTCAATTCCTCCAATTTAGCAAGAGCTTTGGCTTTCTGTTGTTTACTTCGTTCTTCCTCTTCTTTCTGTAGCTGTAAGGCACGTGCATACACGACATATGCCATCAATTTCATAGTCCCAGTTCTCAAACAATATCAAATACTATAATCTATTGCAATATTTCTTATTTTTATCACAATAATTGCGTTTTTTCAGAAGATTTTGTAGAAGTTTTAGTCGTTTTGGATTTGTGAAAACAGAAAATAATGCATCTACAATCAGAATACAAATAATCTACAATTCATCTACAAAATATCTACAAACTGGGTATATTGAATTTTAATATCCCAATTCCCATTCGATTGTAGTTTAATTGGGATTTTCGACATAATTGCGTTATTTGCAGAAGATTTGTAGAAGTTTTAGTCGTTTTTGATTTGAGAAAACAGAAAACAAAGCATCTACAATTAGAATACAAATAATCTACAATTTATCTACAAAATATCTACAAACTGGGTTACATTAAATTTTTATATCCCAATTCCCATTCAATTGTAGCATAGTTGTGATTTTTGACATAATTGCATTTTTTCAGAAGATTTGTAGAAGTTTTAGCCGTTTTTTATTTGTGAAAACAGAAAATAAAGCATCTACAATCAGAATACAAATAATCTACAATTTATCTACAATTTCTGCAATATGTCTTCTTCTTCTTCTTCGAGTTTCAATCTGAAATTCAGTCAAAATCAAGTCTAATCTTCACCAAAACCCCTCAAAATTGAGATATAAACTCCAAACCATTTTCCCGATTATTTTCAACAACACCCAATCCAAACAAATAATGATATTTGAAAACCTAAATTTGAATTCAAAGCTTTCAAGCTTTTTAATGGCTGTCAATGGTGGAAAATATCTGGAAGAATATTTACTTCCATAATTGTAGCGCGCCTAAATAGGAATATCTGGAAGAATATTTAGTTTCAGATTTGTAGCGCGCATAATTAGGAAAGAATCAGCTCCTAATAATTGGTATTTAATGAATGGTAGATATTTGTAGAATAACTGTGAACATGGCGGGTAAATATGAAACTATGCACATTTTTGGTAATAAGGTTTCATATATGGTATAGGAAGGAAAAAGTCTCTATGAAAAACTTACCTAGTACCACCAGATTGAACCTGAGACTTCACAATTAACAGCTCACTTCACTAGGCCGCACCCTTGTGTGCTGATGGGGTTGTTGGCGTTATATAACTTCTAAAATCAGTGTAAGAATGGATACCCATTCCTTCACATTGTGAGCTATGAACTAAACAAGCTTCCCAAAAGTTTCAAAAGTGTGATCAAGACTTGTTCAGGCTGTTGCATAATTAGATTGTGACAATGTTGTTTCCTTTAATGTATGTGTCTCTTCTTAAAAAACTCGACGAATCTGTCTAATCAAAGGAAGTTAACAAATTCTTCCTCATCCTATAAACCTTGAGTTTCCTCTTGGAGATAAGTAACCCATCTTAGCCACATTCGTTGTATTATTCTTGCACATATTCCATATCTTGATTCTCAACCTTCTCTTCCAATTGCTCAGTTTCCCTGTTCCCTGTTTCCTGTCCCTCACTTTCTTTGAACTTGGAATGTCTAGTACTCTAGTTGCTATTCTATGGTGATTCTTCACTTGACTATCAACTTCTGCCTCCTCCTCATGCTGCATATGCTCAAATTTCTCTCTTCCAGTCTTTCTAGTGGCTCAATATCATGAATTTGACTTTGACAGCGTAATATAATTTTAACTTTCCACTATCAGTCTATTTTAACTTATTGTAATAGGACCTATTTTATTTTTCAAGTTATTAATCCCACTTTTTAAACCCCTTGAAGTGATAGTTGACTCAACTTTGATTACGTGCTTGGAAAGGTCCTAAAGTGAAGGACGGCATAAACGAAATCAATGTGTTCCAATTTCTCTCATATATAAATTCTTTTGCAAAGAAATTAAACTCCAAAGTTTTTGATATTTCACAAATACGGACAAGAGCAAAAAAGCTCAGTTAATTCCTCAGCCACACAGAAAGACAAGGTGGTGAGGCGCCCCCTCCTCTAAACAACTCAAGTTAGACACAAACATCTTTCTATTCTCATGGCCTCAGCGACATCTCCACCAGCTCCATTCACCTTCATTTCCAGCAACCAAAGCACTGAGCACAGAACATATGGCCGATGGTTGACAACAAAACAGAGAAGACGACATGGCAGTTTCCAAGTTTGTGCAACCCAAGAAGGCCCCAGTAAGCGACAACGTGCTCCTCCTGGTGTTGATACAAGAATTCACTGGGAGAATGAAGATGAAGGCTGGGTAGGAGGAAGTAAATCACAGTCAGCACAAGAACGAATCAAAGCAGACGAAAAGAATCTCCTTGATGAAAAATTCTCTGACCTGCTCGACAGTTCAGCTGATTCTCACTACCAGTTAATCTTCATTTTCTATCTCCAGAAAGTTTGCTATTATCTTATCTCTAAAAGTGTGGCTCACAGTTCAAAGGAGAGAGTTTCCATTTGTTGCTTCTACTTTCCTTAATTTAAGGATAAGAAAAGGATATACATAAATATAATTGCCTGTTCTGAGAAAATGCACACATGATATATCAGAAGGGATAAAGTTCAATCAGAAAATTCTAATTCCAATGTTTCAGAATCTTTTCATAGCACGGGGAAAATCTAATGATCATTCTAAGTTTGTGAATTCAGGTTCTTGGGAGTATCTGCAACTGCTAATCTGGAGGAAATTAAAGCTGCATATAGGAGGCTATCAAAGGAGTATCATCCAGATACGACTACCCTTCCCATAAGAGCAGCATCAGAGAAATTCATGAAACTAAAAGAGATTTATGATGTCCTGAGTGATGAGGAACAACGTCGATTCTATGACTGGACACTAGCTCAGGAGGCAGCAAGCCGAGAAGCTGAGAAAATGAGAATAAAGCTGCAAGATCCGCGCATGCTAGAAATAGAAAACTGGGAATCCGTTCCAGATATGGTGGACAGACTTGGTGGAAGGAACATGGAGCTGAGTGATCAAGCAAAATCTGCCCTCACATTTGATATCTTGATCATTATCTTTTCATTTTGTTGCATTATATATGCAATATTCTTCAAGGAACAATATTAACAGAAACAACCATCCATACAATTGCTCAATGTATGATACATGATACTATCAAAGACAACAACATTCTATACTGTCTACACACTTCATGACTTTCTTCGCATAAGTATTGTACAAAGATGTTAAGAAACTGTGAATTGATGAATAGTCGAAACATGTATTGAGTAAAATATTTGCACTCAAATGTCTGATTGAGCTTAAGGTTACCATAGTGATTTTAAAAGAGAATGGCAACAAAAAAAAAACCAGTTCATATGGCAATGGATTGGGTCGGAAAACAAAACGATTGGAGCTTTAGTCATGAACATAGCTAAATTGTATTTCTATTGAGCTTATAAATGTACATTATTTTTTCTTCATTAGATTATTGATAGAAAGGAAGCAACAATACTCTCATAGTCTCATATATCGATAAAATCTTTCATGACGGGGCTATGTTTCTCAATGTTGGCCTGCCTTCGCCAGTTACCCACAGCCTGCTTAACAGTATCATGGGCCTTCTGTATTTCCTCCGAAGAAAATTTGTGTTCCACAATGCCCAGTGGACCAGGTTGTAGTACCTTAACTACAGTTTCCACATCCAGCTCCAGTTGCCTGCTAAAACAAGCACCAAAATATGAACGGCTCACAGAAACTCATTGTCAACTATGAACTCATGTGTCTCATTCTCATCTATAAAAGCAAATTATGACAATCCAATTGAAGAGTACTTTAAAGCGCACCGCCCCTATCAGTTTGCATTTAAATACCTACTCTTTAATCAATAAACCAATAGTACTAAAAACCGAAACTCCAAAGTTCATGCTAAATAGAAACAAGAGTTTATTGTTTCCTGATAAGCCAATATGTAATTTTCAAGAGTTAGACAAGTTCTAAAATTTCATTTGCTCTTCCAATATCAAATGAATTACAATCCTACCAGAGAAGTTGACGCTGCCTTTCAACCAAAACGGAAAAAGATACTAGTGGTATATAAAATAAAATCCCATCGACAAGGTTTGGTTGTTGTAAGATATAAATCCAACATTTTGACCATTTACAAGGCACTGTGTTGGAGAACTTGCTCAAAAATGTGCAATCTTTGTTGATTAGTGGCTTAAACATTATCATCTACCGAACAATGATTTAAAAGACGTGGCAGGGGCTCAAAGTCAAAGTCCACAAATATAAGGATCAAATTCCAAAATCGGATGAAGTTGGTCACCAGCTAATGTGAATCAATTAACTATACTTCCAGCCTACTCTAGTTGGGGTTGCCGATATGAATCTCTGCATCCATTGGGCCTCCTCTAATTCTCAATCCCTAACGTTGTTTGTTTTTTTGCTTTTTTCTAACAGAAAAGCACTGAAACAAACTTATGTAGTTAAGTCTCATAAATGGTGCACAAGAATTATGCTGAATACACTTCAGGCGAACCTCAGAACAATGTAACCAAATACAGCTAAAAATGCAGTACAACCATCACAAAGAAAAAGAGAATACCGCAGAGAGAAATTACTTGCATACATTTAGTATAAAAATAAAGCTTAACATATCATAAGAGATGCTACTTCAAAAAGAAAATTTGAAATAAAAACAACCGGTTGATTGATTCCAAACCTACTTAACAACAACGAAAAAAGAAACACTGAAAAGAGTGGTTAAGAAACCCGAATTACAGACTCATCAAAAGAATGAAAAAAAATACAGTGGGAGAAGCCAAATTTTAAAGCCTATAATCAATCAACTACACTTCAATCCCAAATTAGCCCATTTCAACTATATGACCCCTTTGTATTAGTTGCTCTCTGTTCAGGTTCATTTCATTATAATATCGTAACTAGACTATTGTTTTGAAGCCTAATAAATATTAATTAAGACACGAATAAGGAATGAGAAGTAGAATTACCTGAAGAGCCTGGAGAAGGGCAATACTTTGCCGATTTTGTCCAACGACAGAGGAGGCATCTTCCTTCTACCTATTCACCCTAAAAACTATTCTCACTTCTAAACATTTTCTATCTGATTAGGGCTTCAGCTACAAGGAAAAGGGGCTGCAGACTGCAGTTGTGGGTCTTCGCTCGAGTTCGGGTCGGAAAGGATCCGACTCCCCCGAGTTTCATGTGTGGAAATGACACCAGGTAGCCAGTTTTCATATTGCTTAAAATATATTCACAATTTACACTATTTAAAAATTAGCCAATTTTACTCAAACTTTCTAGAGTTTAAACCACGAAATTCAAACTTCAGGGCATCATTTCCTAAAGTTCAAAAATTATATACTGATGTTCGAATTTTATGTCCTTAATTTTAAATTAGTACTTCAAAAATTCAGAACACTAAGTCCAAAATTTCCAAATTCAGGATACTTAATCCTTAAGTTTGGCTGAACTGGATAATCTTTAAATATATTGTAAATTGTGAATATATTTTATATAACGGGCTTAAAAGTGACTATTGCTGCACTTCTCCGCTTAATTTTCACGTTGTCCTTTCCTCTTTTTCTATTTTTTCTTCCTCTTTTAGTTTTAGTAATAGGATTTAGTATCACAATTAAGAAGTCAGACAACTTTTGTTTGATTATTATTTTTATTTGTGTACAATTATGATTAATAGTACTACTATTATGGAGTTTCAATATGTAATTTTTTTACTAAGAAGTTGATGTTCAATTGAATTCCAAAGTTTATTATTTGACTTAGGTATTTCAAGAGTCCATTACTCAAATGGTCACTTAACTATCTCAAATTATCTTCTAAAGTCACTTTTCTTTCATTTGTAACAACAAAGTCACTGAACTGTACCTATTGCACTCAGAAGGTCACTCAACTAGATTTTTCAAATTTTCAATTGCCAAATACCTATTTTACTCTCTAAATTATAAACATTTATCTTCTTTTTATTTTTGTTAAACTTTTTAATATTATGATTTTTCCCTTTTTAATTTATATTATGGACTTACCTATAGAATAAGTAAATATCATTTATAAATTAAAAAATAAAAAATATTTAAGCATATATAATGCTGGAATAACAAAACAATGAGCATAATAAAAAAAATTAGAATAATTTGTTAGTAATAATATTTTATAATTTACAACAAAAATTCAAAAATTTATTTACACAATTCAGAATGAAAGAAAATAAAGGTTGTAAAATATATATTCCATGCACGTAATATAAAAATAATTATTTAAATAAAGGTATTTTTATAATATACATTATATATTCTTAAAAATTATGCTCAATTATAGTATATATATTCCATGCACGTCTTAACATAGCATATTATACCCTGTACAGATAGTCCCCTACTTTCCAATGACAAAACTTTGTGTCATTGAAAAGTTGGTAGAAACATATAATATAATTGAGTATAATTTTCAAGAATATATAATATATATTATAAAAATATATTTATTTAAATACTTATTTTTATACTAAGTGCATGGAATATATATTTTACAACCTTTATTTTCTTTCATTCTGAAATCTCTAAATAAATTTTTGAATTTTTCCTGTTAATACTAAAATTATTATTATGAATAAATTATTCTAATTAATTATTTTACTATGCTCATTATTTTGTTATTCCAGCATTATAGTCTTAAATACTTTTTATTTTTTTAATTTATAAATAATGTTTATTTATTCTATAGATAAGTCCATAATATAAATTAAAAAAGAAAAATCGTAATATTAAAAGTTTAAAAGAAAATAAAAGAAGATAAATGTCGATAATTTAGAGG
Organism: Nicotiana attenuata; assembly: GCF_001879085.1. Classification (NCBI taxonomy): domain Eukaryota; kingdom Viridiplantae; phylum Streptophyta; class Magnoliopsida; order Solanales; family Solanaceae; genus Nicotiana; species Nicotiana attenuata. The sequence goes on along the minus strand of NW_017671421.1, from coordinate 227,188 downwards.
GTAAAATAGGTATTTGGCAATCCAAAATTTGGAATATCTAGTTGAGTGACCTTCTGAGTGCAATAGGCATAGTTCAGTGACTTTGTTGTTATAAACGAAAGAAAAGTGACTTTAAGATATAATTTGTGATAGTTGAGTGACCGTATGACTAATTAACTCGGTATTTCAATAATGTTATTCTTTCGAACGGGAGAATTGCTAATGTCTTAATTAAACTTATGTAAACCAATCGTCAGCTATTGTGAGACAAATCGTCAAATGCGTGACCAACAAATCTGCTAACTATTTATATTCCACACTCTTTATACCCTATATCGAGCACTCATAGGCACACTGTATGTGGCAAAAATCTGAGAGCTCGATTTTACGACCGTCGTCCCTTGCCGTAGTTTCACCTCGAAGGCCCGGGGTATAGCTCGAGGTTCGTCTTCGAGATTTCTTTATGACCGACCACGGGGCAGCGCAAATCGATGGTTTACCATGAACAAGCAGGAAGTTCCCAAGGCACGTGACCAAAACTAACAATACCTGCAAGAGAAACACTAGTCTGTACCAGACTAGTGAATAGCTGTGCCAGCTATATTTTTTTGTAATAATAACTCATGTACTATGTTGGGATTTCCCTTCCTAGATAAAGGGGACCCTTACCATTTTGTAGCGGGGGATGAGATTGAATACAAGAACAAGAACATTCTCTGCTCTCTAACTTAAACATACTCTCTATTTGATTCTATTGCCTACATTCATTATCTTACTTGTATTTATTATATTTCATTAATTTTTCTTCATTTATTTGATCGTAAAGAGCCGCCATCAAAGCTCTCATAATTGATAGTCATTCATCGACTACGCTTAGCTAAGCATCCAACTCGACCTCGAGGCCCCGTATATGCCAGTTCGAGGCCCCGATTTTCAGTCGTTCGGTTTGATTAATATACTATCTTCAAGCTCTTATCTTATTTTCTAGTCTCTTACTTAGCATCTATTGCCTAACAACTAGCATGAAAATAAATCACATATTTTTAGAACCACAAAAATCTAATTATTATCACCATTTTCAAGGTAAACAGTTTGGCGCCCACCATGGGGCTATAAATAATAGTGATTGTTTTCTTGCTAGTTTACTACATAACGCAAGTTATCTTTCACGCTTTTTCTTGTCCAAAGAATCTTTGATTTCAGGTCAAAATGTCAAACTCAGTGAATGCACGTGAGAACAACGGTCCTGAGGATCATGGAGAGAATGGTGTAGCTGTTTCAGGCGTTTGTGTACCACCGCGAATCCCTGAGGATGCACCAGAACCAATTCTCGTAGACGTGGTCTCGCGCAACGCCCAACACGTCGTTATAAACTCCCATACCAACAGGAGTATATGCAAAGAGAACCAACAGGAAGCTCGGAAAAATCCAACCCGGGAAGAAAGAGAGGCAGACGGGAGAAACGGAACGGAAAAACCTCAGCACATCGTTCATATGATCATCAGAGGGACAGACGTTCCCCAAGGGCCCGTGATCAAGCGGGCAAAGGTTTCCGTCGCAATGGAAGGGCAAATCCGGGGCCGCATGCCCTAGGACGTCCTTGCCTTCAGTGAAGAGGACATCGAGATCTTGCCGCATCCCCATAACGACGCGCTGGTAATTTCATTTCTCTTGAATAACGTTCAAAGTAAACGTGAACTCGTGGATCCAGGTAGCTCAGCCAACGTAATCAGGCCGAAGGTGGTGGAGCAGCTCGAATAGCTCGATCAAATCATACCTACCTCCCGAGTCCTCAGCGGTTTCAACATGGCCAGCGAAGCAACGAAGGGGGAGATCACCCTCCCGGTCAACGTGTCTGATACAGTTCAAAACATAAAATTTCATCGAAGGTGACATGAGATATAATGCATTACTTGGAAGACCATGGATATACAACACGAGGGCAGTAACGTCAACTCTTCACCAGAAGATAAAGTTTCTGGCGGAAGACGGTATAAAAATGGTATATGGAGAACAGCATGCGGCGAGGGAGATGTTTGCGGTTCATGAGGAGCCACCAACCTCAATATCCTCCACCTCGGAGGAGCCAGAGGACAAACATACCCCCCAGAACGATGAAGAAGACTTCCTGGCCCCCCAAACCTTCATTGCCCCCGAAGAATCGGACGCAACAAAATCAACAGTGGAAGAGCTGGAACAAGCTAGTTTGGTCGAGCATCTCCCAGATCGGAAGGTATACCTGCGAACGAGATTAACCCCCGAACTCAGGAGGAAATTCATTCAATTCCTTATAAATAACATCGATTGCTTTGTGTGGTCCCATTTAGATATGACAGGGATCCCGCCGAAAATAACCACCCATCGACTAAGTGTCGACCCCAGGTTCAAACCAGTGAAGCAAAAAAGAAGACCCCGGTCCGAGGTAAAACACGCGTTCATCAAGGATGAGGTAACAAAACTCCTCAAAATAGGATCTATTAGGGAAGTAAAATATCCCGAATGGTTGGCCAATGTGGTGGTAATTCCCAAAAAAGGGAATAAGTTAAGAATATGCATAGATTATAAAGACTTGAATAGAGCATGCCCCAAAGATTCATTCCCGTTGCCCAATATCGATCGCTTGATCGATGCTACGGCGGCCACGAGATCCTCACTTTTCTCGATGCCTACTCAGGGTATAATCAAATTCAGATGAACCCCGAAGATAGGGAAAAAACTTCGTTCATCACGAAGTACGGTACGTACTGCTATAATGCGATGCCTTTCGGGCTAAAAATGCGGGAGCCACATACCAACGCCTAGTTAATAAGATGTTCGAAAACCAAATAGGCAATTCCATTGAAGTTTACATTGATGATATGTTAGTTAAGTCCCTGCGCGCAGAGGACCATTTGACTCATTTGCAGGAGACATTCGACATCCTCAGTAGTTACAACATGAAACTCAATCCCGAGAAATGTGCCTTCGGAGTGGGTTTGGGCAAGTTCTTAGGCTTCATGGTGTCAAATAGAGGGATTGAGATCAATTCCGATAAAATCAAAGCCATCGAAGAGATTACGGTGGTGAACAATGTAAAGGCCGTGCAACGGCTGACTGGGCGAGTAGCAGCTTTGGGCCGATTCATATCAAGGTCGTCAGACAGGAGTCATCATTTCTTCTCCCTACGCAAAAAGAAAAACAGCTTCAAATGGACTCCAGAATGCCAACGTGCTTTAGAGGAGTTGAAGCGATACCTGACGAACCCACCTTTACTCCATACCCCAAAGGAGGATGAAACACTGTATTTGTACCTGGCTGTGTCCGAGGTAGCGGTAAGTGGTGTGCTGGTTCGAGAAGAGCAAGGTACGCAATTCCCTGTCTATTATGTAAGTCGGACCCTGGGAGATGCCGAAACCAGGTATTCGCACCTAAAAAAGTTAGCTCTTGCATTAATAAGTGCATCTCGAAAGTTAAAGCCTTATTTCCAATGCCATCGTATTTGTGTTTTAACAACATATCCTCTTCGAAGCATATTGCATAAGCCCGAACTATCAGGCCGGCTGGCCAAATGGGCAATCGAACTCGGGGGGGGGGGGGGTACGATATTGAATACCAACCCCGAACGGCTATCAAGTCCCAAATTCTGGCGGATTTTGTGGCCGACTTAACACCTGCCCTCGTGCCCGAGGTAGAGAAAGAACTTCTACTAAAAACAGGCACATCTTTGGGAGTATGGACCTTGTTCACCGACGGCGCCTCAAACGTGAAAGGGTCCGGACTCGGTATAGTCCTGAAGCCACCTACGCACGGCATGATTAGGCAATCTATAAAAACTACAAAATTGACTAACAACGAAGTCGAGTATGAGGCTATGATTGCAGGTCTGGAATTGGCCAAAGGCCTAGGAGCAGAAGTCATCGTAGCAAAATGTGATTCCCTTTTGGTAGTAAATCAGGTAAATGGGAGCTTCGAGGTTCGAGAAGACAGGATGCAAAGGTACCTAGACAAAATTAAAGTCACATTGCATCGCTTCAAAGAATGGACCCTGGTCCACATACCTCGACAGCATAATAGCGAGGCCGATGCCCTCGTAAACCTGGGGTCATCTGTCGAGGAAGATGACTTCCTTCCCGGGGCTATTGTTCAGCTATCCAAATCAGTGATCGAGGAAGGCCACGCCGAGATCAACTCCACCAGCTTGACATGGGATTGGAGAAACAAATATGTCAATTATTTGAAAAGTGGGAAGCTACTCGCGGACCCAAAGGAATCGAAGGCTCTACGAACCAAAGCAGCCCGATTCTCGCTCGACGAAAATGGAACTCTATACAGGAGAACCTTTGATGGGCCCTAGCAATATGTCTGGGGCCGGGGGACACAGATTACGTGCTCTGAGAAATCCACGAGGGCACCTGCGGAAATCACTCCGTTGCTGATTTCTTAGTCCAGAAGGTGATCAGATCAGGTTACTATTAGGACAACATGGAGAAAGACACCCAAGAATTCGTCCAAAAATGCGACAAATGCCAGAGATTCGCACCGATGATTCACCAACCCGGTGAACAGCTACATTCGGTCTTGTCACCATGGCCGTTCATGAAGTGGGGAATGGACATCGTCGGACCCCTACCGACGGCGCCAGGTAAAGCTAGATTTATTCTATTTATGACAGATTATTTCTCAAAATGGGTGGAAGCGCAGGCCTTCGAGAAGATAAGAGAAAAAGAAGTCATTAACTTCATCTGGGATCATATCATGTGCCGGTTCGGAATTCCTTCCGAGATAATGTGTGATAACGAAAAACAGTTCATCGGAAGCAAAGTAACACAGTTCCTCGAGGACCACAAAATCAAAAGAATCCTGTCAATACCCTACCACCCGTGTGCAAACGGCCAGGCCGAGTCCACAAACAAGACCATCATTCAAAACTTGAAGAAGAACTTAGAAAGTGCAAAGGGAAAATGAAGATAAATATTACCCGAAGTACTATGGGCATATCGAACAACTCCAAAATCAAGCACAGGAGAAACGCTTTTCACTCTGGTATATGGCGCTGAGGCTTTGATACCGCTCGAGGTCGGAGAACCAAGTGCCAGGGTCCGACACGCCACCGAAGCTCAAACAACGAAGCCATGACTGCGGCTCTCGAGCTATTGGATGAAAAGCGAGAAGCTTCGTTGGTCCGAATGGCCGTCCAAAAACAAAGGATTGAAAGGTACTATTACAGGAGAACAAATCTCCGACATTTCGGAGTCGGGAACTTGGTCCAGAGGAAAGTCACCCTGAGCACTCGAAACCCTAATGAAGGAAAGCTAGGCCAGAACTGGGAAGGACCGTACCGCATCCTCGGAGTGATCGGCAAAGGATCCTACAAGCTCGGTACCATGGAAGGTGAACAGCTTTCGAGCAATTGGAACATATCAATGCTCAAATGCTACTACTGCTAAGGAGTTCCATGGAAGACGCCAAAGTGTCCCCTAGCTTGAAGACCTTAGGTTTTAAAGCATGTGTTGCACTCTTTTCCTTTAACCGGATTTTACCCCAAGAAGGGTTTTACCGGCAAGGTTTTTAACGAGGCAACATCTATATGCTACCTAAGGAGAACTTAACAACTATTCAAGGCTTCTCTTCAATCAACCTTGAATACTGGGGGGCATCCCCCCGGGAGATCACCCGCTCGAAGAAGTCAAGATGAGCCAAAAAGGGTCTCAATAGGAAAATGATGTATCGGGCCAAACGGTCGAATAAACCGTGTCCGCATAGAATAATTGAACCCTTGGCGATGAAAACACGTATAATTCTGCCAAGTAATCAAGGAATATTTTTCCATCAAAACACTTTGCGCTTCAAACAAATCTGCTATTTTTTCAAGAAACGGCTCCAGAGCCAGAAATTTCCCGAACACTTGGGGACTGACGTCAAAAACTCGAAGTCATATGACCTCCGGGTCGGAAACTTCGAACTCGTAAGCCCTCAATGAGGCAAATCCAACTTTACACAAAACGGCTCCAGAGCCAAAAGACTCTCGATGTCTCGGGGACTGTCGCCAACAGCCACCACATCGATTTGTCAAACTCGAAGGCTATAAGACCCCATGCGGGCAACCTCAAGCTCATAAGACCTTTACAAGGCAATACCAAACCTATAAGACCTCAAGCAAGGCATGAGTTATACTTGTACCAAGTAACCAAATCTGTAATACCTCAAGCAAGGCATGAGTTATACTTATACCAAGTAACCAAATCTGCAAGACCTCAAGTAAGGCATGTTAAAATTTATAAAACCTTACAAAAGGCACAACCTCAAGTAAGCCTATACTAGAGGTCGTACCGACCCTACGCGTAAGAGCCACTGTCACCAGCTTAAACTAATGGTCGTACCGACCCAACGCGTAAGAGCCCAGACGCCAGCTTGATATTCAAAAAACCTAAGGGTCAATGAGGTCAAGTAAAAGGTGCCTAAAGGCAAATGCGTAAGAGCCACTGTCGCCAGCGTAAACTAATGGTCGTATCGACCCAACACGTAAGAGCCGTTGTCGCCAGCCTATATTAAAGGTCGTACCGACCCGATGTGTAAGAGCACTAGGGCCAGCCTAGAACATCCTCAGGGCTGATACGGTAGACCTAAAGGTCAATAAGCTCAGGTCAAAATATGACTTGGGGACTAAGCCCCAAAACGATCAACTATCGGCCATTACAAACCGCTCAGCGGCAGTAGGAGCCTAAGGGTTTAAATTTGAGGTCCAAATTTTGGATCAGTCATCAAACAAGCACCGCAGATTATTCCTAAAGAAGCAAGGGAAAAACGGAAAGCCTTTGCATATCTGTTAAAAGGTTCACAAGGGTGCATTTACAAGGCCTATGTTTGAAGCCCCTACAAGGGCAAAAAGCAAATAAAACCCTAATCTACCACCGAGGCTATGCCTTCGGCGGCTCCCTCGGAAATTGTGCTATCAACAGCACCAGCCGCGACCCTCGGGTTTTCAATGGCCTCTTCCCCTTCGGGAATCATGCCTCCATCTTCATCGTCTCCCGAGCCGCTGCTCGACTCGCCTTCAGAAGAAAGCAGGGCCACAGCCTCCTCTTCTAGGGTCTTCACCCTCTCGATCTCGGCGGACAAATCGATTCCCCCCGCATATATATCCTCGAGAGCCCATCTCCGAGACTCTAATCGGGCATGCCACAGCTCGGGTCAGTTGCAGCTCGGCCTCTTCGTACACCTTCCTGGCCTGAGCATTTGCAGTAGCGGCATCCTCTTTATGCGAGGACATGAACGCCTCGGCTTTAGCCCTAACCTCGGATAGCACAACAACCGACTCAGTATGCAGACCCTTATACTTATTACTCTCCGCTCTCGCATCAGCAAGTTGGTGCCCGACCAAGACCACCTCCCCCTAGAGGGTATCTCTCTTAGAGATTATCTCACTCACGTGGCGTCTGAGTTCGAGAATTTCAGCTGGCTCGGAGTTCCTCCTGCATTAGGACATCTTTCTTCTCAAGCTGCAAAGTTCGACCCCAAGGGTGTTAAAGCACTGGAGTCAGATAAACATGTAGACCAAAAACAAACAAGAGCTATATAACCTGCTCAATGAGATGAATCCTTTCTCGGGACACCGCCTCCAAACAATCCCGAAGGCCACGGAGTTCTTCCTCCCTCTTGGTATAAAGAGCTCTGAGCTCATCAGCCTCCAAGGTGAACTTCTTGTACTCACCCTCGTAACGAGTCAGCTCGCTTTGAAACCTGGCGAAGGTCTGATTGTAAAGCACCTTGGCCTGGGACCATGACAGAAACAAGGTTAGCAAGTCAAAAAATCGGGGTACTAAGCAAAATATACAAAAAGATTACTCGCTCACAGAGCCTGTCGATCTCACTGAAAATAAGCGAGCGTCAAGCTCAGGCTTTTCCTCAGGCGCAGCAAAAAGCCTTTCAAACACATTTTTATCTCCGACGGACGCCCCCACATCGAAAGACTCTTTATTTTGGGCACCGTGCATCTCCCTCGAAGAAAAAGTCGATCCCAAAGGGGAATCGCTCACTTCAATAACCCCGGCTGGATCAATCGGGGCCGTCTACTGTTTCTGGGGAGCTTCAGAGCTAGGCCCCCCAAGACCGCCTAGTGAACGCACCTCCGCTTGCGGAAAGTTTTGGCCATCAATTAACTCGGGAGTATCACCCGAAGCACCCTCGAAGGCCTCTTCAATCTGAGGTAGGATAACAGCGGAATCAAGTTCCGATTTAGAAGCCATCGACTCTGCAGTATATGGGACAGTCAAGTTTTCTCCCCTCGCGGGAGCTTCCGAGGAATCATCTTTTCCTTCGCCCTCAGCTCGGGGACTCCCCGGCACTTCTGGAAGTAAGGCCACCGAATCAGCCTTAGGTTCTTCACTTTGGCTTTCTTGGATTTCGGAGGAAGAGTCGACAGCCCCCTTCGTTTTTTCTTCTCTTCATCAGGTTTCGGGTAACCGCTTCACCGAGCAGTGCGTCCCTCATCAAGAAGACCTCCCCCAGACCTGCACAAATATAAACCTCCCCCAGACCTGCGGAAATATAAACACAGGAAATGAGGACGCTATCCGTGATAGTTCTTTAGTGAGATACAATTACAGCAGGAGTAAAGGCTCACCGTGGTCCTTGGCTTCCCATCGAGCATGGGACAGATTGCGCCACACGCGCTCAACGTATGGGCAAATTGAATCTAGCTGGTTGACCCAGCCCGAGAGATCCTTAACCACATTAGGATACACTGCAACGGCTGCATCAGCGGAGGAAGTTAGTTGGTAGGGAGATGAACCCAAAAAGAAACAAGAGAATATTTAATTAGCGTATCTGCTTACGTTTCATGTTCCACCTTTCGGGGAACGGCATTCTCCCCACTGGAATCGGGTCCGAAGTCCTAACTCGGATGAAAGGACTCATCCACCCTCCATTCCTAACCTCGTCGGTACAAGAAAAAAGGGCTCTCGAGGCCCGACAGTGGAGCTTAATCAGGCCCCCATGGAAAAGTTTGGGACTGTACATTCTGATCAGGTGGTCGAGGGTGGAGGGCATCCCCTTAATCATGTTCGCGTAATATCTGGTCATGTAAAAAAAGCGCCAGAACGAAGGATGAATTTGGCCTAGAGTCACTCGATATCGGAGAAGCCGAGGATCACGGGGTCTATTGAAGGCGAGGATGGCTCCACCGGGCCAAGGGTAAATGGATAAGTATATACACTAAGGAAACCGGCCTTGTATGTCGTTATGTCCTCCCCTCAAGAAGGAATCTCCACTAACACCGCATCCCCCTAGTGACAATCGGTCTTCACCCTTTCGGCGTCTGCTATTAAACTAATATATCGGGACATAAGTTCGCATCATCCCGGCTTCGAGAAAGGTTTTTCGATCTTAAAATCGAAGGTCATTTCAAAGGCTCCTGGAACGCATTCCCCAACAAGAGGGGGCTTCGTTGCTTTGCCCTTAGACGAGCGCAAGAAAAAGGAAGGCACATCTTCCTGAGAGATAGAGGCGGAAGTTTTCGCCATTCTTGTTAAAAGATTTCAGAGGAGAAATGAAAATTGCGTTTCAGAAGACAACACAAGAGAGAAGTAAGAAGAACTCTTTTAAGAGCTTGGTGATGCAGTGGAGAATAAGAGGCGAAAGAAGAAGTATTTATAGAGATCTAACGTGCACGTTGGAGTGGACCAAAGGACAGTCAACCGTTGTAATTGGTTCAAAGACTTTTAAGGGTTGTGTGGAAGCGACCTTTAGACACATTATTTTTGTCACGTCAATCGCTCGGTGGGGTGTAACTACCGTCGTGGTGAAAATATCGAAGGGGCAAGAATTAGAGATCGTTTCTTATCATTTTTACTCTAAGAAACGCGGGGACTATCTGTATGCGGCTAAAATCTGAGAGCCCGATTTTACGACCGACGTGCCTTGCCGTAGTTTCACCTCGAAGGCCCGCGGCACAACTCGAAGTTCGTCTTCGAGATTTCTTTATGACCGACCACGGGGCAGCGCAAATCGATGGTTACCATGAACAAGCGGGAAGTTCCCAAGGCACGTGACCAAAACCGACTACCTGCAAGAGTAACACTAGTCTGTACCAGACTAGTGAATAGCTGTGCCAGCTATATTTCTTTGTAATAATTACTCATGTACTATGTTGGGATTTCCCTTCCTATATAAAGGGGGCCCTTACCATTTTGTAGAGGGGGATGTGATTGAATACAAGAACAAGAACATTCTCTGCTCTCTAACTTAAAGATACTCTCTATTTGATTTTATTGCCTACATTCATTATCTTACTTGTATTTATTACATTTCATTAATTGTTCTTCATTTATTTGATCGTAAAGAGCCGCCATCAAAGCTCTCATAATTGTTAGTCCTTCATCGACTGCTCTTAGCTAAGCATCCAACTCGACCTCGAGGCCCCGTATATGCCAGTTCGAGGCCCCGATTTTCAGTCGTTCGGTTTGATTATTATACTATCTTCAAGCTCTTATCTTATTTTCTAGTCTCTCACTTAGCATCTATTGCCTAACAAGTAGCATAAAAAATAAATCACGTATTTTTAGAACCACAAAATCAAATCTAATTGTTATTACCATTTTCAAGGTAAACACACACCTACATTCACGCATTATTCTCAAAATTATTAATCATTTCTTGAAAAATGTTAGTTTAACGAAATTGTTTACTTTGATATATGACATATCTTGGCATCCTTATGGTCAATGATTGACGAACTGTCTCACGAAGATAACGTCAAACATTTTTGCCACAACAGTTAAGATAGTGATTAAAACTCAAGAATAAAATATCCCTCACCTTTCTTCTTTTAAGGCAATAAATATTTATTCAATAACCAAATCAAAACAGAGTTACATCGAGAAAATATTCCTGTTTTTGTAAAAGAGAAGCACTATAAAAACTAAATATAAAGGATAGGAATTTCCAGTTACATGATCAATTTCATATGATAAAGCTATTACATATTATAAGAAATTTGAAACATGTAATATCCACAAGAAAAAAGAATTAATCAATGTTCTAGAAGTAGGAAATATCGACAAGAAACTATTTTATTTTGTTTGTTATGTCACTACATTTAAAGAAAATTCTAGCAATTCAAAGTTGCTGAAAGATCTGATTTTGAAGCTATTATTAGCATACATAAAAAGTGGAGATTCCATTGGATCACACATAACATAAGGACTTGATTAGAACAAGTAAGACCTGATTAGCTGTATTTTAGTAAAGGGCCATGCAGCAGCATTATTTGGTTGTTTTCTTGGATTTCCTTTGTTTTGTTTTTGTTTGCTTCTTTGAATATATATGTTTTTGTGGGGTTCTATGTTTTGTGTACGCCATCATTGTAGCCACGAGCATTTGATCCTTGTTCCAATTATACAAATTTCTTGTGGACCTAATTAAACATTATTTGATAGATCCCTTTTGGCTGCTCTTAATCAATTCCCGAACGGTTAATCATCTAGGCAAGCAGGAAAAAAATAAAACTGGAAAATGTTGAAGCTTTTGTAAAATCTTTAGAAGAAATTAACGTTCAAGTTTTGACAAGAAATTAACAATAAGCAAATTTCCAGTTTGACCAAACAACCACAGATTTCTTCATATTCTTTGGAGTAGGTTAAAGAAGTTCTTTCGAAATTAAACATTTATTATTTAACTAAAGGAAAACTAAATTATATTTCAATCCTTTTTTCCGTAAAGATTAGTTGAAACATTCCCTCTAGTTTATTTTAATGTTGTTGCACACCACTTAAGAAAGACATTCTGTTAGTATTACTGTATTTATAAAATAATTCTGGAAATATAAATGAACATAAACAGAAATGAACATAAACAGAATTGAACAACGAAATAACAGAAAACCAATTCGAACCCACTGAATTCACAGTGTTTCCTTAAGGAATTTAATCCCATCCTAGTACCGAAGGTTATGGATTATTTCCTCCCAGGATAGAACGAATTACACACTGGTGTAGTGGTACTCCAAACCCCAGTGTTTCAGCGAACACAAAGTTCGGTAGCAAATCACACTTACTGTTGCTTTGTTTGATGCTAAAAGTATGCAGAAGAAGGAGGAGAAACTCAGAAAATCGTAGTGAAATTCTGAGCAGAATAGTGTTGTATTTATAGCCAAAGTTGGGCTGAAATCTGAAGAGGTGCAACTCTTCAGAATGGCTGTTTATGCAAAACGGCCACAGCATAAATGCCATTACATAAATGGCCATTTACTCAACAATAAAGAGGAAAAATAAAGAGGAAAAGTTGAAGAGGGTAGTTACTTTTCTGTTACCAAAACAGAAAAATGGATTGAATTTAATATTAATATTCTGTTATTAAAACAAATATTTAATAACATTTCTGTTAATATTTTACTATTAACAAATAAATTTGGTCCAAAAAGTTAATCAATCAATCGATCATTTGACCAAATCCAAATCCGAAGCCGAGCGAGCGACGACGACGACGGCGCGAGGCTTGCCTTCTTCTCAACTCTTTAAGAGCTAGAAGAAGAGCAATTGCTTATATACCCATAAAAAACCTCTTCCTATTCCAATATGGGACAATGTCCATTTGCCAGGGGGGGGGGAACTTAAAATTTCACTCAAAAATTTCATTTCCCTCCATTTCCCATTCACCCTCTTTTATGTATTCAATATATATTAAATACAAAAACCCAACAATTTCTGTTGAAGAGTGATTCAAAACTTTACTGTGTAGTAAATTGGGAATGGAAAGTTTGGTTGAACTAGTCTTTTGGTTTCTGTTAAGTAGTTTCCTTTATTTACTCAAGTCAAGTTAGCCTTGCTAATAAAGTGCAGTAGTGGGTTACAGGCCCTAAATATTAGGTTTGTTTTGTTTCTTTCAGCCTATATATATGTGGGCATATGTTGTTATCTATTCAAGTCAAGCAATATTAAAAACAAAGTTGACAGCTTTAAGTTCCTTTCTTCTCTGTTTCTGCTTATTTTCTACTCTCTGCCAAACAAATTTGGTATCAGAGCCGTTGTGGTCTTGTGGGCATTTGAGCGAACAACTTGGGTTCATCGGGTATTGAGTGATATTTTTTTTTGGGGTCTTTCAGGGAAACACGAGAGAAAGAGAGATAGAGAGTTACTTTGGCTTTTAAAAAAAACTATACAACAATGGCGGCACTAGTTGGATTTTCTTCTTCTCAACCACTCATACCCATTTTTAATGGTGAGAAATTGGAGTGGTGGAGCATCAAGGTGAAGACATTGCTCAAATCGCAGGAGCTATGGGACTTGGTGGAGTATGGATTCATAGAAATATTTGAACCCAATGAAGAGGAGGAGGAGAATCTGAAAGAAATCAAGAAGAAAGATGCCAAGGCGTTGTTCATTCTTCAACAAGCAGTCCATGAGACTATTTTCTCACGAATTGCAGCAGCAACCACATCGAAAGAGGCATGATCAATCTTACAAAAAGAATTTCAAGGTGATTCAAAGGTCATGGCAGTGAAGTTGCAATCACTAAGGCGTAACTTTGAAACCTTGATGATGAAGAATGGTGAATCAGTTGCTGATTTTTTGTCATGAACAATGGCAATAGTCGGTCAAATACGTTCCTATGGTAAGCAGATTTCAAACGAAACGATCTTTGCTAAAATTTTGAGAAGCTTGACATCAAAATTTGATCATGTAGTTGCTGCCATAGAGGAAGCAAAAGATCTATCAGTTCTTTCTGTTGATGAATTGATGGGATCTCTTCAAGATCATGAGGTGAGAATCAATCGATCGATAGAGAAGAATGACAATAAGGCATTCCAAGTAAAAGACACAACCACCAAATATGGAGAAAATGATTTTCCAACAAGCAGAGGCCGAGGAAGAGGAGGATTTCGCGGTGGTCGAGGTCGTGGTCGCGGTTATGGAAGAGGCAGAGGAAGGAATGATGGGTATAGGCAGTCCAATGAATAAGGTAACACAAATAATGACATTCAATATCATCATTGCAAGCGATGCGGGCATATAAAGGCTGATTGTTGGTATAAAGACCAGAAAATAAATTTTGCAGCAACAAAAAATGAGGAAGACAATTATCTTTTTATGGCTTGTATTGATACCGACCATAGGCCAAGCGACTTATGGTTTGTGGACAGCGGTTGTTCGAATCACATGACTGGTAATAAATCCTTGTTCAATGAGCTTGATGAGACACAAAAGATAAAGGTGCAGCTTGGCAACAAAGGGGAGATGCAAGTCGAGGGAAAAGGCACAGTAGAAGTTGACGCTATCCATGGCAAAGTAAAAAAGTTGGATAATGTTCAATTTGTACCTGATTTAGGATATAATTTGTTGAGCGTTGGATAACTAATGACTAGTGGATATTCTCTTTTATTTGATGACGGTGCTTGTATTATTACAAATAAAATGTCAGGCAAAAAGGTTCATATCAACATGACTCCGAACAAGATGTTTCCGTTGGATATTTCTAACATGGAAAATTTTGCTCTCGCTGCAAGTGTAGAGAACGACTCAAAGCTATGGCATTTGAGGTATGGCATCTCAATATCAAAGGTCTGAAACTGCTAAGTGATAAAAGTATGGTTCTTGGTCTACCAAAAATTGGTTCTCTTGATTTATGTGAAGAATGTATTTATGGAAAACAAACCAGGAAATCTTGGTCTCAGAATTAATACATGCTGACTTATGTGGCCCTATGCAAACTAAGTCTTTGGGTAGGAGTCGTTATTTCTTGTTATTTACTGACGATTATAGTCGCATGAGTTGGGTGTACTTTCTGGAAAATAAGTCAGAAACATTTGAGAAGTTTCAAAAATTTAAGGCTTTGGTGGAGAATCAAAGTAGCTGCAGTATCAAAGTTCTTCGCACAAATAGAGGAGGAGAGTTTGTGTCCAATGAATTCAATTTATTTTGTGAAGAAAATGGAATCCATAGGGAGTTAACAACTCCTTATACTCCAGAGCAGAATGGTGTCGCTGAGCGAAAGAACCGTACCATCGTAGAGATGGCAAGAAGTATGCTACAAGCAAACGGACTCACAAATGAGTTCTGGGCAGAAGCTGTGGCAGCATCTGTTTACTTGCTAAATCTATCACCAACAAGGGCTGTTATGAACAGAACTCCTGATGAAGCTTGGCATAAAAGGAGACCAAATGTAAGTCATTTACGGGTTTTTGGATGTGTCGCTTATGCTTTGGTAAATTCACAAGCTCGTCAAAAGCTTGATGAAAAGTCTGAAAAATGCATTTTTATTGGCTATTGTACTCAGTCTAAAGCATATAGATTGTATAACACTCTTAATGGCAAGATCTCAGTTAGAAGGGATGTTATATTTGATGAAAATACTAGCTGGAATTGGGATAGAGAACAAGGACAACATGAGATTCCTATGTCCATTGAAGACTCTCCTGATAAAAGACAAGAATCTGCTCCAACAAGTTCCTCCAGTAGCTCAACAATGGCACCAGGCACATCCGTAACACTTGAAGAAACTGCAGCTGAGCCAATTCCACTAAGAAGATCGACAAGAGTCAAGAAACCGAATTCAAAATATCCTAATAACATATATACTTCTTGTCAATTTGCTCTTGCTATTTCAGATCCGCTATTTTATGAAGAAGCTGCTGAAAAAGAAGAATGGCGGAAAGCAATGGTAGAAGAGATGAAATCCATTGAAAAGAATGGAACATGGGAGATGGTAGATCTACCAGAAGGCAAAAATTCTATTGGCTTGAAATGGATATTCAAGACAAATTTTGCTGCAGATGGAAGTTTACAGAAGCACAAAGCTCGCCTTGTAGCAAAAGGTTATGCCCAACAATATGGTGTTGACTTTGAAGATACCTTTTCTCCGGTAGCTCGATTTGAAACAGTGAGGGTGGTTCTAGCATTGGCTGCACAATTGCAATGGCCAGTTTATCAATTTGATGTCAAATCGGCGTTCCTCAATGGAGAATTACAAGAAGAAGTCTTTGTAGCACAACCTGAAGGTTTCATAAAGGAAGGCAATGAAACAAAGGTGTACAAGTTGAAAAAGGCATTGTATGAATTGAAGCAAGCCCCTTGAGCATGGTATAGCAGGATTGATAGCTACTTTCAACAATAGGGGTACAAGAAAAGTGAGAACGAGCCCACCTTGTATGTGAAAAAGAAAGGTAAAAATGATTTCATCATTGTTTGTCTTTACATTGATGATATCATTTATGCTAGTTCCTCTATATTTCTTCTTGATGAGTTTAAGTCTCAAATGATGAATGAGTTTGAGATGTCGGATATGGGTTTGTTGCACTATTTCCTTGGTCTTGAAGTCCATCAAGTTGAAGATGGAATTTTTATTTCACAAAAGAAATATGGCAGGGATCTACTCAATAAATTTGGCATGCTTAATTGCAAGCCTACAGCCACACCCATGAATATTAATGAAAAATTACATCAGGAAGATGGAGAAGAGTTAACAGATGCAAGATTGTTCAGAAGCTTGGTTGGAGGTCTAATTTATTTGACGCACACTAGACACGATATCGCATTTTCTGTAGGTGTTATTTCCAGGTTTATGCAACAACCTTCAAAGATTCATTATGGAGCAGCAAAGAGAGTCTTGTGGTACTGTCACGACCCAAAATCCACTAAGGGTCGTGATGGCGCCGGACACCATTGTCAGGCAAGCCAACACCAATTTACTAGTAATTTCTTGTATTACTATTTTTGAAATCGTTTCCTTTATACATTAAACAATGAGTAATGAATTTCACTGAATAGATATTGACGTCTTTAACAAACTTAATATTAAATAGTCTCATAATCATCCCAGAACCTGGTGCCACAAGTGCATGAGCAATCACTAAGAAATCAAATAAAGTACAATAATTGTCCGGAATACAAATTGGACAGAAAGTAATTGCAATACACTAAAAGAGACTATACTGGCTGCGGGTCGCCTCGAGGAATGCAGCTCACCTAGTCTCCGTATCATCCATGCTACTACGCCCACTAGGCCACTCGAGATACATGTGCCTGTGCAACAAAAATGCACAGCAAGCGTAGCATGAGTACAAAAACAACGTGTACTCAGTAAGTATCCCGTCTAATCTTGAAGAAGTAGAGACGAGAGGTCGACTTCGGCACTTAATAGTGGTCTAATAATAATACGCCAATAATATAATAAATCAAAGATTATATAAACATGGTTGCAACTCAATAGAATAAAGCAAATAAACAATTCTTTCTTTCATAGGAAATTTCCAGATTCCTTTTCATCATATATACATTTATCTCAGGCCAGGGAGAACGAATATCAACATTTATAAATCTTAAGGCATACATTACAAGCATGCGCAAATCATGCCGAGGTCGTACGGTCCGATCCAACAATATTTAAATTGTGCACTGCCAGAGGGTCGAATGGAGCGAACCATAGATGCATCTATTACCCCGCTTGCGGATCATACATGCGACACGGTCAAATATAAATAAACAATCACCCTGCTCGCAAATCATACATGCGAGCAGGTACACATAGAAACACACATTTTAACAGTCAATCAAGACTTCATCAGGGAAATAATTATTCAAGGAGGTGTAAATTTCTCTTTTACAAGTCAAGAAAATGAAGTTTAACTCTTTTAGAAAGTCATTTGCCACTTCGATATGATTTAAGCAATTTAAACTAACAATAAGGTTACAAGTATTACAAGTAAAGCATGCTTTGGGTCCTAAACTACCCGGACATAAGCATAATAGTAGCTACGCACGGACTCTCGTCACCTCGTGCATACGTAGCCCCCGCAAATAGCAGCGCATATCCAATTAATTCACCTATGGAGACAATTCCCTCTTACAAGGTTAGAAAGGAGACTCACCTCGCTCCGAAGTTCCATAACCGTTATTCCATGCCCTTCCGAAAACTCAAATCGATGCACATTGCTCCAAAACAAGCCAATAATTATGTAAACTCATTAATATATGATCAATTACTCATTACAATCCAATTTATAACAATTTCTAACCCCGATCGAAAAGTTGACAAAATTGCCCTCGGGCCCACGTGCCGGGATTCCGATATTTTTCGAAGATAAAGTCTACCCATAACCTCACGAACTCAAATATATAATTTACTCCCAATTTCGTGCCCAAATCGTGGTCAAAATCCAAGAATACCAAATTTCTAGGTTTTTCTTCAAAACCCTATTTTCACTAATTTCCCATTATTTTTCATGTTAAAATCTAGATATAATCCAAGTAATTAACTTGCAATAGGTGGGAATCACTTACCATGACATGGATGATGAGAATGGAGCTCCAAAATTGCTCCTAGGTCGGCTCCCATAGAGGAAATGAGATGAAATGAGCCAAACCCATTTCTTTACACTTATACACCGCCCAGACGACTCTTCTACGCGTTCGCGAGACCCCCGTCGCGTTCGCGAAGAAGAAAATTCCCAAAAAAAAATTTTTAAACTCTTCTCAGACAATTTCTAGTATAATGGCCATAACTTTCTGTAAAAAACTCCAAATAATAAATGGTTTAATGTTTTGAAAACTAGACACCAAGATCTACAACTTTCGTATTTTGGAAATTTCCCTGTTCCTTATGTATTTTGAGATATAAGCTGCCAAAGTCAGCCCTATGTAACACAAATTTCTTCTTCATCTTCTCGGACAGTCTGTAGTGTACCAGCCATAACTTTTCGTACACAAATCCAAATGCTAAATGGTTTGATTTTCGGAAAACTAGACACAAAGTGCTACAACTTCTATTTTTGGATCATCTCCAAATTCCTTATAGATTGCGAGATATGAACCTCCAAAGTCAGACCTGTGCAACAGAGATTTCCTTCATCGCGAACGCTAGCATCTCATCGCGAACGCGAAGGACAGAGTCCCTGAAGCCAAATCCTTCTTCGCGAACGCGAGAGAATCCTCGCGAACGCGAAGAACAATACCAGACACCAGCATCAGCTATTGCAAAACAGCCCGAAATGATCCGAAACCACCCCGAAACACACCCGAGGCCCCGTCCAATCACACAAACCAGTCCCATAACATAACACGGACCTGCTCGAGGCCTTAAATCACATCAAACAACATCGAAATCATGAATCGCACTCCAATTCAAGCTTAATGAACTTTAGAACTTCAAACTTCTACACTCGATGTCGAAACCTGTCAAATCACGTTCGATTGATCTCAAATTTTGCACACAAGTCACATTCGACATTACGGACCTACTCCAACTTCCGAAATTGGATTCCGACTCCGATATCAAAAAGTCCACTTCCGGTCAAACTCCTCAAAAACCTTCAAATTTCTATCTTTAGCCAAATGACTCCAAAATAACCCACGGACCTCCGAATTCACTTCCGATCGCGCTCCCAACACCAGAATCACCATACGGAGCTATTCCCAGACTCGGAATCCCAAACGGACATTGATAACACTGAAATGCACTTCAACCCAAACTTATAAAATTCTTCCAAAAATGCTAACTTCCACAATAGGTG